>NC_048304.1:91554314-91854314 GCF_013100865.1 Trachemys scripta elegans | reverse complement strand
AATCAGGAGTAACTCCAAGGCAGTGTAAGACTGGTGTGGGCAGAACCACATTCCTTCTTTCCTCTTTCTTTCTCCAGAGTAATAGGTACAAATAGCCAGGGCCGGCTCCAGGCACCAGGCACCCAAGCACATGCTTGGGACGGCACCTCGTAAGGGGCGGCAGGGGGAGCACGGCATGGCATTCCGCGGGGGGGGCTCCGGCGGCGGTGCGCTGCGGGGGCGGGCTCCGGTTGTGCAGGGCTCGGCGAGGGCGCGGCGCTGGAAAGGGGTTCCGGGGGGGGGGGCCCGGCGGCGCAGCGCGGGGCTCCGACGCTCGGGGGGGATTCCAGCGCACGGTGCTCGGTGGGGGTGCGGCGCGGGCGCGGCGCTGGAGGGGGGTTCCGGCGGCACTTGGCACTCGGCTGGGGGGGGAGGCGCGGCGCTCGGCTGGGGGGCGGCACTTTTTTTTGCTGCTTGGAGCAGCAAAAAAGCTAGAGCCGTCCCTGCAAATAGCTCAATTATAGCTGCTTGGATTTTATAATTCATTCTCACTCTCATAACTAAATAACGTGTTGGTTTCTCTATCTTCCAATGACTAAAGTTACAGATTTATACTGGTGTGAGATAAGCAGCAGATCTTCAGCTGGTGTAAATCAGCATAGCCCTGTTGACTTCAACGTAGCTATGTCAGTTTACAGCAGCTGAGGATTTTGCCCACACTTTCTTAATGATCAGAGCAAATAAGCTGAAAGTCAGTGTGAAATAAACAGAGAAAAGATATCATTCACCGAAGGATGGTTGAGGAAGAGTCTGAATGAATGACAGCAAGAGAGGATGATACATAGAGTGACAAACGATACATTGCTGCTGGACCTACAATGTAACCTTCTATAAATGAACGTTTCCATTAAGGGCAAAATTTAGCTCCAAGATGCACATTATGGATAGTTGTTTTATCATCTCATTCCTCATGTGGAATTCTTGTTAATACCAACAGAGGATTTGTGTGGGAAGTAGAGAGTATCAACAGAAAACTGCACATCAAATAAGAAATGCACAATGAATATCCAAGAGCAGAATTTTGCTCTAGAAAAGAAAAAGTGAAATGAAAAAAATCAGCACAATGTTCTTCCTATATTGTTTAAGGGAAAGAAAATAATAAAGAGTCCGATTCTGAAAGGTGCTGAGCACTATAAATACACCGATGTGAGAAGCACCACTCTGGAGCAGGGCTATCTAATGTGCATATGAATATAAAGCAGTGGAAATGTCTTTGTAACATGAACTTGTGGACCCCAGTCATCTTTCACACAAGCAGTGCAAGAAGATAAACGATACAGTACTGTACTAGTGCATATAGCATCAAGCAAGATTAAAAAAATGAGCATGACCATCACAGAAGATGAAACAAATCATTTCTGTTTATTAAAGATTTCAAAGGAAAAACAACGGAGAGAGACAGCCTTCGAATTTCAGAAGTTAATCCAAACACCAGATGAGCTTTTCTGTTTGTTTTGCCGGGTTGCATTTAACGCTGGTTTACTGAAGTGGCGTCTGCTGTATACAGAGTTTGAGTCCATAAGCAGTAATAATCATAAAAAGTGTACTCAGAAAAGCCTTTGAATATAGTCCAAGTATGATTTACTCCAAACTCCTCATGCATCACTTGTAACCCTTCAGTATACACTCCTGCAAGGAAAAGTAAATATATATATTTTCTGAACCAAAAATGGAAAGAATGATAATATTTTATTCTAAACTTATGTTACTGCTTCATCTATAGTCTGTTGCCCCTATTAATTGGCTATATGCTAGGAAATAATGCAGCTGTCCTCTGCTCTTATTTATAGTATATCATTATAGGTTCATTTCTGTCTTTCTTGGATTATGTACTTATTTCACTGTAGCACTTTTCATGTCAGCATAAATGCTATTCTACAGACTACATGTAGGTTAAAATTCTAACTCTCTGTTTTTAGTCGTTCATAACTTTCTGAAATATTCACTATTCAGGCTGAAATTTTTGCACCTTGGTCTCTGACCAAATGTTCTGTATTCATTTTTTAAGATTAATCAAAAATGAGTCAGCTGTTTGGGAGTATAATAAGGAAAGTGAAAAAAAATCCCCACTTTAAAGAGTTGGGACGTATTACAGTATTTTATTTAAACAGTTCTACACACTCATTCAATCACTGAAAGTTAAAATTTGGCATGGAAATAAAAGTGCCTTGGAGTGTTCTGGTGAAGTTTGGTGTTGACTGAAATGACTTATGAGCCTTTGGAAATCACATACCAAGCACCCGGAGTACATTTTGTACAAGATTTTTGATAGACTCATAAAGCAATCTGCTAGGAAAGGCTGCAGCACACATGTCTGGCCAACTTAGCTGCATACTGAGAAGTTTAGGGCAAGCAAATATGGGCTGAGGCATGGGCTCCTGGGGCTCTTTGTAAACATCTGTGCAAGGAATATTGTTCACAATGTTTTTGGACAGGGGAAGTGCGGTAAATATGTATTCACACAACTATTTGCACCAGAAGTTCTTGCACAGACATCCTGAAGCCTCCTTATGGGTTTTAGAGCCATACAACAGGGAGCAGAAATATTATGTGAACTAGCAACAGTTATGGCAAATAGTTTCCAGGCAACACAGAGGTTTTCATAAACTATTTCTTACATACTTTCTGACAATGAACAAATTTATTTTTAAAATGCCTGTTTACAGTTAATTCATGAATAGAAATAGGACCCCATTCATCAAATCATTTGTTCAGTTTATATAATTCACCCAGATCTATTCACAACTCAACCCCTTGTGTGCTTCATTTTACAATTAAGTCATAAGTGTGGGTTATTTATGACATCACAGTCTCTTTCCGTAGGTCACAAAGTCAGCATTCTGACTTCACTCCACAATCGAGCAATGGAAAAGATCTTTTGGGAGAAAGCCATTATTTCACCAATAAATTCCTTTGATCGTTGATAAAATAGCACAGAAAGACTAGGAAAAATGCATTAAAAAGTGAGTGTTTTTAAATCTAATATATGCCACTACTGTGAAATAGAAAACAACTTTCCCCATATGGGAGTTCATTACTAAAGAAATAAAACTTGGCTTTGACATTAACTTTTGCTTCTGCACAATATAAGAGGAGAGTGATTGTCCATCAAAAGAAATACATAGTTCTGCCAAAACATACATCTTGTTACAGATCCCCAGCTGCAGCTGAGAGGGGAGGGGACAAAGGTAGCTTTTAAGTCACCTTTGCAGCTCCCTATACCTGTAAGGAAGTGTTACATTGTGTCCAGCTGCCTATGACCCCAAGAGGCCATTCCAGCAGCTGAGATCACCAAGGTGCAGCAACGCTCTGGCCACTGCCCCGTTCCCTGGCTACGCTGAGGGGGTGACAAAGAACCTCTGTGGTGACTTTATGCCACCAGGGGATTCCATCTCATTTGTGGGGAATGCCCGGGAGGTCAGATCCACCACGTTTCTGGCTGCTTTTGTACAGAAATTACACAGAACATTTTTAACTCAAAGTTCAGTTTTAAAAAGTGAACTTAATTCAAAATTCTAGCCTTTTGCTTCCTGCTACTTCGAACATAAGAAAACCACAGAAAACAGATTATCAAAAGATAAATATTGGTATAATGAGTGAATAAATGTAAACCTCTTCGAGCCATGACTGCTGACCTTGCTGAAACTAACTAGTCCCATTGATTTCAGAGTGGTAGCCATGTTAGTTTGTATCAGCAAAAAGAACAAGGAGTACTTAAAATAAATAAATATATATAGGTATATCTCATAGAACTGGAAGGGACCCTGAAAGGTCACTTAGTCCAGCTCGCTGCCTTCACTAGCAGGACCAAGTGCTGATTTTGCCCCAGATCCCTAGGTGGCCCCCTTAAGGATTGAACTCACAACCGTGAGTTTAGCAGGCCAATGCTCAAACCACTGAGCTGTCCCTCCCCCACTTGTAGGTAAGGGTTACAGGATGAGGACTAGAATTTGAAATAACGTTGTCAGCGTGATCTTTAGTGCAATTTCTTGCCCCCGCCTACCATATGGTAGATTATGGAAGATAAGTAAAAACTGGCATTGGGGACAAAATTCACATCATCCTTGACTGGTTTGCTACATGTAAATCATAGGAACTTGACTGGTCAAAACAGATTGTACATTATCATTAGTATGAATTCAAGTTGCTTCATGGTTCCTCTGCTAGTTGGAACATATTTTTAATCCCAATCTCAAAACCTGTCAGAATTAGTTTTGTTAAAGCTAACAGAACGATACAGGTCAGATCAATTATGAAAAATTTAATTAAGACAGAGCCATATGAAACACTATAAAAAGAATGCAGCTGCAGATATGCCTACAAAGAAATGAAAGCACTTAACTGTATGAATATCCATGACATCATAATGTCCTTTAGTCCTTCATCTCTTTGCATGTGGGCTACACTGAAGGGAGGAAAAATCTGCCTCCTCTTGTCCTCTTTAGAAAACGGTGATATTTTTTCATACATTTTTCCTGAGTACACAAATTATCCCCCAACATAAAACTTTCCAGGAGAGTTTAGAATTACTTTCAGAAGCTACAACAAACACTATCACTGATATGCTTAGTGCTCATAAAACACTTTTTTTCTTAAATTCGGAGAATATTTCCACTAGTTAAATTATATTTGCCAACATAGGATGCTACAAACAAATTTTCCACAATTTCAGCAACTTCCGTATTTCAGCAAAGTCATTTTTTTTATTTGTTCATCATGCTTTTGAAAATACTAAAATTTAAAAGAAGATAAAACTATAAAAGACAAATTTGCAATAATGAGTTAAGTTCACAAACATCTTCACTAGAAGGACACAACTTGAATCTTTTAAAACTAACCCTTTTGGGAAAAAAACAAACCTCTGATAGACTCTATTTTTAAAAGCATGTCCTGACATTCTAATTTAAATTCCATTTCTTTAAAATAAGAGAATTTTCTGCTTTCTTGTTTATGCTCCAGGCCCCAGCTCTGCAAATTCTTATGCATGTGCTTAACTCTCTCCACAGGAGTAGTGCCATAGATGAGGAGTGAAGAAGTGGTTTGGTGAGGTACCATGAGATTACTCACATAAGTAAAGTCAAACACATACAAGTGTTTGCAGGATCAGGAACTTTGAGGGTCCTTTCAACAAGCAAGAGGGAGCCAAGCTGAGGTACTCCTATAAACATGTTTGGGCCTGCTCCTCTCAGCAAACTTCTGCCAGCCTCAGCAGCAGCTACACTGCGGTAAAGCCTCCTAACCTCCCAACTCCTGTCTGAGACTTTCAGAGGAATCTTATGGAATGCAGAGCTCCCCCTGGGCTCCCTTTGGGTCATCTGAGAAGGGATCCCAGGTGTCTGTTGCTCCCTGGCTTGATGCACTTGGGGAGTGAAGAAGGGAGCTCCCATTTTTACCCCAAACACTTGGCTCCCATTGCTGTCAGTCTCGCACTGAGGGGCAAAGAAGTGGTTTGATGGAGCAATAGACCACTCTCTCGTCTCCTGTCATGCCCCAATGTCATGCAGAGGCCAAAAAGAACAAATAATTTCTGCCCCCAACCTCAGAAACAGCAGCAACTGTGCTGCCAGCATTAATGGTAAAAATACATAGGCTGCCAGGCCTAAAGGAGAGCATGCATGAGACAGGAAGTGCAACTACCAATCAACAAAACAGCGAAACCAACAAGACATAAACTGCTATCAAAGTCACCAAGGAAACAAATGGAAAAAGAGAAAAAAATGCCTTTTCTCATACACTCCTTTCTGTCACGGTGATAGTCATAACAAAAGGTCAGACATTTTTAGACATAAATGCTGTTCACATGTAAAAGTGCCCTTTGCCACTACTATAAAACAGGAAGGAAATGATCAGTACCGTAAAGTGAAATATTCCAAGTAGCTCATATTAATTGAGCTAGGCAACTAGTGGAGTCCAAACATTAAGAAATATGTCTGATCTATTGCGTTTGCTGGCATAGAATCTTTCAAATGTATACATAATGCCAAAAGCATAAATCCAGTGACCAACATGTAAATGTGTGTCAAAGGGTGCATTTATATTCTTTTAGTAGAAATATATTTTATAACTCAAATGCCCATACCCTATACATATGGAAATTAATGTCAATTTCAGAGTGGTCCCCTTTTTACTAATTTTTTTAAGTTGACTGCTGGAGGCACAAGGAAACCAAATGATTTCTCCAGTGTGAGCTAGTCAAAATGTTTCTAAGTTTCTAAATTTTCTGATAAAAAGGAAACATTTTGTTGCAAAAATCCCCCTACCCCATCCTAATTTTTAACCAGTTGCACTTAGAGAATGATTCAGCTGGAATTTAAATTAAAATCCTTATGGGTCCACGTGCTTTACTGTAACCACTAGATCATATTGTCTCCTTTTTTTTTTTAAAGAACATTTTCACTAAGTCCAGGTGAACTTTCATGTATTTGCTATCTCCCATCTTCAGTATTTGCACTAAAATGGGATTGTCTTTGGGAGTTTGTAAATCATAAACTTATTTCTTTCACCAAATTTAGGATTTAAAAAAAAAATAGGATCTCTCACTAATCCCAATTTTTTTTCTTGATCTAAAAATTTGTTAAAATGATTAGACACCCTATTTCAGCAAACCACAACAGATTTTTCAGGACCTATCCCACTATGGCACCAAATGACTTCAATAAGATTACTCAATTGTTTAAGAATTTGGCTAGATCAAAGCATAGGATAAAGATCCTTTACCAGTGTTTTGAAAGACATGGGCATGTCTACACTATGGGTGCTACAGTGGTGTACTGAAGCTATACTGCTGTAGCATCATAACATAGACGCTTCCGACATCGACAGAAGGGGTTTTTCCATTGACGACGGTAATCCACCTCCCTGGGTCAATGGAAGAATTCCATGCCTACACTAGGGATTAGATTGGTTTAACTACAGCAGTCAAGGATGTGAGTTTTTCACATCCCTGAGCAACTCAGCTAGCTCAATCTAAATTTTAAGCATAGACTAGTGTGACCATGGTGTCTGGAGGGGCCTCACTGAGATTGCTCAGTCAGGGCAAACTG
This sequence comes from Trachemys scripta elegans, assembly GCF_013100865.1. Classification (NCBI taxonomy): domain Eukaryota; kingdom Metazoa; phylum Chordata; order Testudines; family Emydidae; genus Trachemys; species Trachemys scripta. The sequence continues at coordinate 91,847,232 of NC_048304.1, read as the reverse complement.
CAAAGAATGGGGCAGACAATCACCAAAACTGGTGGTTATTCCAATAATTAGATTCAGCAAGCCAGCAACAAAACAGCTTCTACAATACTGTAATAGTTATCAAGAAGCTAAAATATAGCTCCCCTAAACAATCCAGCCCTGGGCTCCCATCCAGACAGCCAAGTCAAATATGATGAGGATTATTTAAAATCTTATTCGCAGTATATAAAATTCTATCAGTACCAAGAGATTGGATACATTACCCACCAGGTCAATAAATATTTCAGACAGGCAACTATAATTAGTATTTACTTATAATTCTCTACAATACAGGTTTGCATTTTAAACACTCTGGCCTATCTATCATGGCCTTGATAACTATCTATAAGAAATGGCCTTGTTCACCATTTCAATACTTCTCTAATATTTTTTTTAAAGTTGATCTTGGGTTACTTAGCCTGCTGGTTGCTTAACCCTTTCTGGCTCAGTGTCACAACCAGCATTAAGCATTCATCTGGTTGCTTTCCCAAATTCCTCCCCACATTTCAAATGATGGGCCCAGACAAGCAATTCTTACATCTCCCACAGCAACTGAAACCTCTGCCAGTGCTTCTTGTTCTGTTATGAATTATGATGCCAGGAACTATGCCTCCATAAAGGCCAAATTAGAACAATTCATCAAGATGTTACTGGACAGGCATTACATCAGCTAAGCTTTCAGGTGGAGATGGAAGGGCAGCCAGACAATGCAAGTTCTAAGTTTGATACATTTTGATCTCTATCTATCAGCACTAAGAATTTTTGTATTAATCTTATGTAATGCTGAATATCCCCAGCTCCCATTGAAGTCAACAGTCGAGAGACAGAGGTCCGTACATAAACTTATCTTCTCTCCTGCTTTGGTGGAACTGCTTTTCCTACCTTGTACAAAAAAAAAGGAGGGGGAGGGGGGAGAGAATAAATGTAACCACTTGGTTTATAAAAGACTGTCCATTCCAGAGCTGACAGGAAATATGTTTCCAATGTCCAAAGGGAAGAGTGTACAAAAGAAACTGGAACAAACAAAGGCATTCCAACAAAGGTGAGTATGTTCACTAGTCCTGAAAATATAACCCCCCCTTTCCACACTTTGGGGTTCATATTAAAGAGCATTAATATAGCCCTCTGTAATACACCCCAGTTAATCAAACAGAAGACACTAAGCAGTACCTCAAAAATCAAAAAGCTCTTTTTTTTTTCATTACTTCTTTTCAAACATTGCATGACCTGCAGTGGCATTTAAAACTAAAACAGACCTTCCTTTGGCTGAATTAATTTGGCTGACCTGTGCAGCAGAATGAATCATGAGAAGAACGCAACGTGCTATCTAACCCTAATAGCAAATGCAAAGGGAATATTGCTCAAATTCTGGTTCTCTTTACCTGCCTCAATGGAACCCAGCAAGAAGAAATATTTACCTCATATGGATCGTATAGTTGAATTATAATATTTTAGGGCCATGAACTCGCATTGTCTTTCTTTGTCTTAGGTTTTCCAAAGAAGCCTATCTCTTTGGTATCTAAGTGCTAAGAATACAAGTAAATTGTACATGACACACCAGAATTCGTAACCCGGTGTTGCCAACTCTCACAATTTTATCACAAGTCTTGTGATAGTTGATGTTTTACTTGAGGTCCCAGCTTCTGGAAACAACTGACTATGTAAGAAGTTCAATTTTCATTGTTTTAAAAAGTACATTTCTAGCCCTTCTGGTTGCAGAGAAAAGCTTGAAAACATGATATAAGTGAATCTTAAAGCAGGGTTGACTGATCTAAATTTAAGTGATTTAAATTACTGATTTTAATCATGATTTAAATCAGCAAGCAGGAAATCTTGATTTAAATCACCATTTTTAATTTTGATTGCATTTGTACTTGAGTTATTTTCCTAAAGAAAGGTTGATTCTCATTAGGTGGTTACAATCAAAACATGTTGATTTACAACTAGATATACAATGATTCAGTGCTTCTTACTGCTAATCAGGAAGCTAAACTATACCTATATACATTTATTTAAGTAATTATATAGCTTAACTTACATTTATTCAGATTCTTAATTTTTACATTTTTATTTATGTTAGAATATAGTGAATGATGAATTTCTTATTTACTAGATAGTGATTAATTTTATATGTATGATTTGTGTCAAGCTCCATTTGGATGGAAATTAAAATTCAATTTTAGATGCAAAAAACAGCATTTCAAAAAAATAATTAGTTAAATAAAACTAATTTAAATGTGTTGGATATATAATAAAAATATATCAAAAGTTTATCAAAATGTGTTTTATTTTTAAAACTAAGTGATTTATTAAACATAGGAAGTGTTATCTGTAGCTGAATTCAAGTAATTGTTCCTGGTCACTATGGCCTTCAAGATTTTAAAATCAGTAGATCTCATCCTCTCGCGCCTAGTTTTTATTCATAGATTGGAAGAGGAAAACAAGATTTCTTGCTTTTTCAAATCCCAATTGTTTTCTTAACTTTGAAAGAACTAGTCATGAACTGAATGAGGTGAATAAATTAAAATGAAGAAAATATTCTCTCTGCACTAACAGAAAAGGCTACCACTGTCAACACGCTCTGGTTCTATGTGCTTAACCAGTGACTTCCACACTTCAGTGATGAGGCTTTCTTTAAAACTTGGAAGCAAATGTACTGTTTAATATTTTTAAATTAATTTAAATTATTTTAATAGGATTATAAAACTTTAAGCCTTAACATAGGTTGTCAATTTCAAATTTACATAAGAACATACTGGGTCACACGAAAGGTCCATCAAGCCCAGTATCCTGTCCTCTGACAGTGGCCAATGGCAGGTCCCCCAAAGGGAATGAACAGACAGGTTATCATCAAGTGATCCATGCCTTGTTTGCCAGAAGCTGGGATTGGGTGACAGAGGCTAGGAACACCATTCCTGCCCATCCTGGCTAATAGCCATTGATGGACCTATCTTCCATGAATCTATCTAGCTCCCTTTTAAACCCCATTATAGTATTGGCCTTCACAATACCCTCTGGCAAGGAGTTCCAGAAGTTGACATTGCGTTGCATGAAAAAATACTTTCTTGTGCTTGTTTTAAACCTGCTACCTATTAATTTCATTTGGTGACCCCTTGTTCTTGTATTATGAGAAGGAGTAAATAACACTTCCTTATTTGCTTTCCCTATACCACTCATGATTTTATAGACCTCTATCATATCACCCCTTAGCTGCCTCTTTTCCAAGCTGAAAAGTCCTAGTCTTAGTAATCTCTCCTCATGCGGAAGCCATTCTATACCTCTAATCATTTTTCAGAGTGGTAGTCGTGTTGGTCTGTATCAGCAAAAAGAACGAGGAGTACTTGTGGAACCTTAGAGACTAACAAATTTATTTGAGTATAAGCTTTCGTGGGCTAAAACCCACTTCATTAGATGCATGCAGTGGAAAATACAGTAGGAAGATATATATACACAGAGGACATGAAAAATGGGTGTTGCCATACTAAGTATAATGAGAGTAATCAGTTAAGGTGGGCTATTATCAGCAGGATTAAAAAAAACTTTTGTAGTGATAATCAGGATGGCCCATTTCCAACAGTTGACAAGAAGGTGTGAGTAACTGGAGGGGGAAAAATTTGCGTGGGGAAATCCACTCCCAGTCTTTATTCAAGCCTAATTTAATGGTGTCCAGTTTTCTGCTCAGAAGGTCCAGCCAGGATAAGCCCCGCCCCCACCTCAGAGTCACCTGCCGTGGGAGTTTTTTTGTTGGAGTATTGCGACTTTGAGATCTGTAATTGAGTGACCAGCGAGATGCCATCATGTGCCAGCAATGCCCCTCTGCCATGTACATTGGCCAAAACGGACAGTCTCTACGCAAAAAAGTAAATGGACACAAATCAGATGTCAAGAATTATAACATTCAAAAATGAGTCGGAGAACACTTCAACCTCCCTGGTCACTCGATTACAGACCTCAAAGTCACAATACTCCAACAAAAAAACTTAATAAACAGGCTCTAACGAGAAACTGCAGAATTGGAATTAATTTGCAAAACTGGTGCCACAAGTACTCGTCATTCTTTTTGCTAATCATTTTTGTTGCCCTTTTCTGAACCTTTTCGAATTCCAATACATCTTTTTTGAGATGCAGCGACCACATCTGCACGCAGTATTCAAGGTGTGTGCATACCATGGATTTATATAGAGGCAATATGATATTTTCTGTCTTATTATTTATCCCTTTCTTGATGATTCCCAAAATTCTGTTCGTTTTTTTGACTGCTGCTGCACATTGAATGGATGATTTCAGAGAACTATCCACAATGACTCCAAGATCTCTTTCTTGAGTTGTAACCTCTAATTTATACATCATTGTATATGTACAGTTAGGATTATGTTTTCCAAGGTGCATTACTTTGCATTTATCAACATTACATTTCATCTGCCATTTTGTTGCCCAGTCACCCAGTTTTGTGAGATCCTTTTGTAGCTCTTCACAATCTGCCTGGGACTTAACTATCCTGAGTAGTTTTGTATCATCTGCAAATTTTGCCACCTCACTATTTACCCATTTTCCAGATCGTTTATGAATATGTTAAATAGGACTGGTCCCAGTACAGATCCCTGGGGGCCACACTATTTACTTCTCTCCATTCTGAAAACTGACCATTTATTCCCACCCTTTGTTTCCTATCTTTTAACCAGTTACCAATCCATGAGAGAACCTTCCCTCTTATCCCATGGCTGCTTATTTTGCTTAAGAGCCTTTGGTGAGGGACCTTGTCAAAGGCTTTCTGAAAATCTAAATACACTATATCCTCTGGATCTCCTTTGTCCACATGCTTGTTCACCCCCTCAGAGAATTCTAGTAGATTGGTGAGGCATGATTTCTCTTTACAAAAACCATGTTGACTATTTCCCAACAAATTATGTTCATCTATGTGTCTGACAATTTTGTTCTTTATGATAGTTTCTACCAATTTGCCCGGTACTGAAGTGAGGCTTACAGGCTTGTAGTTGCCAGGGTCACCTCTGGAGCCCTTTTTAAAAATTAGCTGTCCTCCAGTCATTTGGTACAGAAGCTGATTTAAATGATAGGTTACAGATGACAGTTAAAAGCAACAGTCTCAAAGGTGCCACAGGACCCTCTAACAGAAGTACTGGGAGCATAAGCTTTCGTGGGTAAGAACCTCACTTCTTCAGATGCAAGTTGCAAGTTATGCTCCCAGTACTTCTGTTAGTCTCAAAGGTGCCACAGGACCCTCTGTTGCTTTTTACAGATTCAGACTAACACGGCTACCCCTCTGATAGATGACAGTTAGTAGTCCTGCAATTTCACATTTGAGTTCCTTCAGAACTCTTGGGTGAATACCATCAGGTCTTAGAGACCTGATGGTATTTAGTTTATCAATTTGTTCCAAAACCTTCTCTAATGCCACCTCAATTTGGAACAGTTCCTCAGATCTGTCACCCAAAAAGAATGGCTCAGGTTGGGGAAACTCTTTCACATCCTCAACAGTGAAAAAAGCATTTATTTTCTCCGCAAGGACCTTATCACCTTTGAGTGCTCCTTTAGCATCTCAATCATCCAGTGGCCCCCACTGGTTGCTTAGCAGGCTTTCTGCTTCTGATGTATTTAAAAAAATGTTGCTGTTACTTTTGGAGTCTTTGGTTAGCTCTTCTTCAAATTCTTTTTTGGTCTTTCTAATTATATTTTTACCCTTCATTTGCCAGAGTTTATCTTCCACTTTTTAAAGGATGCCTTTTTGCCTCTCACTGCTTCTTTTACATCGTTGTTTAACCATGATGGCTCTTTTTTGGTTCTCTTACTATGTTTTTTAAATTGGGATATACATTTAAGTTGAGCCTCTATTATTGTGTCTTTAAAACATTTCCACACAGCTTGCAGGGATTTTACTTTTTGCGCTGTACCTTTTAATTTCTGTTTCACTAACCTCCTCATTTTTGTGTAGTCCCCCTTTCTGAAATTAAATGCTACAGTGTTGGGCCGCTGTGGAGTTTTCCCCGCCACAGGGATGTTAAATTTAATTATATTATGGTCACTATTGCCAAGCGGTCCAGCTATATTCACCTCTTGGACCTGATCCTGTGCTCCACTTAGGACTAAATCAAGAATTGCCTCTCCTCTTGTGGGTTCCAAGACTAGCTGCTCCAAGAAGCAGTCATTTAAGGTGTCAAGAAACTTTATCTCAGCATCCTGTCCTGAGGTGACATGTATCCAGTCAATATGGGGATAGTTGAGTTTTTTTTAATTGAGTTTTTTATTTTAATAGCCTCTCTAATCTCTCTGAGCATTTCAGAGTCACTAACACCATCCTGGTCAGGAGGTCTGTAATATAGACCTACTGCTATATTCTTATTTTTCAAGCATGGAATTACTATCCACAGAGATTCTATAGTATAGTTTGGTTCATTTAAGATTTTTACTTCATTTGATTCTACGCTTTCTTTCACATATAGTGCCACTCCCCCACCAGCACGACCTGTTCTGTCCTTCCGATATATTTTGTACCTGGTATTACTGTGTCCCATTGATTATCCTCATTCCACCAGGTTTCTGTGATGCCTATTATATCAATATCCTCATTTAATACTAAACACTCTAGTTCACTCATCTTATTATTTAGACTTCTAGCATTGGTATATAAGCATTTTAAAAACTTGTCATTTTTTTGGCTGTCCCCTATTGCATGATATAATTGAATGGGACTTTTTTTCATTTGACTGTTTCTCATCAGATCCTCCCTGTATTTTATCATTTTCCATCCTCTCCTCCTTATTAGGACATAGGTAATCTCCATTTATAGATCCTCCCCTAAGGGATATCCAAACCATATGCTCCTCCGCACCGGTCGGCTTTCCCCCCGCCCACAGTTTAAAAACTGTTCTACAACCTTTTTAATTTTAAGCACCAGCAATTTGGTTCCGTTTTGGTTTAGGTGGAGCCCATCCTTCCTGTATAGGCTCCCCCTCTCCCAAAAGCTTCCCCAGTTTCTAATAAATCTAAACCGCTCCTCCCTACACCATCGTCTCATTCAGGCATTGAGACCCTGCAGCTCTGCCTGTCTAATTGACCCTGCGCGTGGAACTGGAAGCATTTCAGAAAATGCTACCATGGATGTCCTGGACTTCAATTTCTTACTTAGCAATCTAAATTTAGCCTCCAGGACCTCTCTCCTATCCTTCCCCATGTCGTTGGGTACCTCATGTACCACGACCACCGGCTACTCCCCAGCACTACACATAAGCCTATCTAGATGTCTCGAGAGATTCGCAACCTTCGCATCAGGCGGGCAAGTCATCAAGTGGTTCTCACGATCATCGCAAACCCAGCTACGTTTCTAATGATCGAATCGCCTATTATGAATACCTGTCTCTTCCTAATAACTGGAGTTCCCTCCCCCGGAGAAGTATCCTCAGTGCGAGAGGATACCACAACATGATCTGGGAGGAGGGTCCCAAATATGGGATCATTTCCCTCTGCTCCAGTTGGATGTTCTCCTTCCCTGAGGCTTTCATCCTCAACAGCACAGAGGCTGTCAGACCGGGGGTGGGACCATTCTACTGTGTCCCGGAAAGTCTCATCTATGTACCTCTCTGTCTCCCTTAGCTCCTCCAGCTCAGCCACCCTGGTCTCCAAAGTCCGTACACAGTCTCTGAGGGCCAGGAGCTCCTTGCACCAAATGCATTCATATGCCACCAGCCCTTAGGGCAGGTAATCATACATGCTGCATTGGGTGCAGTAAACTGGGTAGCTCCCACTCTGTTGCTGGACTTCTGCCTGCATTCTCTTTTTACTCCCGAAGCTTGTTCCCTTGATGGTGCTTTGTTTTTATCAAGCAGTGTTTTGACCTTTAAGTGCAAAGAATATTAGGTATATCTAGCCCCTGCTCACACTCCCGCTGTAAACTCCCTCGCCAAACTTCCTTGTTAGCCGTTCTGGTCACTTAGGAGCAGGTTTTTTAAAGCCCTGCTCTGCCTGAGTAGCCCCAAAGCGTGGGGCTTTGAGCCTCATCAAGAAGCTCCTAGCTCTCAGCCTTGCCTAGCAGGCCGTTAGGCTCAGCACACACACAGTTGGCACATGTTCCCCTAAACAAACAGACCACACGGTATATTTCAGTCAAGCAGCAAGCACACCACAAACACAAACACTACAGACAACAAACTTACCCCAAGGGTCCCGCAATCACTCCTCCTTCACCTGGAGAAGTCCCTCGCCAAACTCCCCTGTTAGCTGCTCCTGTTCGCTAGCTCCGTTTAAATGTTTATTTAAAAAAAATAAAGCTGTATTTGTATTAAATCAAAAATACAATTTAAATAAAAAATATGATCTTGGTATTTTAAAAAAATCATTGTTTTTTTATCCATCCTGCCTGCAAGACCCAAAAAGCCAAAAGGCAAATAAATAGTCAACATTTTTTTTAAAAATCTCATAATTTTAAAGCCAATCTCAATTTTTTGGCTTGACTAATGATTTTTAAACACTTGCAATTGCTAATACTGGGTAATAAGCATGATATACTGAATTAATAGGACAAACTGGCAGCCAGCCTTCAAGGAAACAAGTCACATGAGACCACATGAAACTGAAATAATACATATTGAAGTTGCATATATGATCCATTAGATGATAGAGTGAAATGAATGAGGAATCGATATCTGTGCCTCTTTCAAACATGAATTATGTCTATTCCTACTCTTGCTCTGTATAAATTTCAAATTATTATTTTACTTAAGGAAGGTTTATCCATTTTACAACCATAGGATTAAATTAAACAAGATTAAAGGAAAACATTCCAATATTATTGATGATTGATATAGCAGTGGAGTAGGTTTACCACCCAACCCATGAGCTGTAGGCTAATCCATATTTCAGCAGAACTCTGGCTTTCAGCATATGGAAGAATCATACATTTGAATAGCATTTATTATTATTATTGATCGATTATAATATACTTTGAGCAGAGAAAGAAATAAGTAAGCATAAGAATAAGTAATACAGTACATTTTAAAGGAAAAAATATATCACGGTCCTTATTCTGCCTCTATTTACTCCCCACATATCTTCCTCTTTGTGTAACTGGAATGAGGAAAGTGTCTTTCTTGTTTTATTCCACAAAACTGGTTTCCTGCCTTGTTACAGGTCCCATACAGCTCAGGCTACATCCAAGAATGGAGTTCGGGATCCAACAAAAGGCAGACTCTCTAGAACTTGCTCAAACAGGCAACTTTCAAATACAGTCTTTTCCCATAGCTTAAAAAGTGTTGCCAAAAAAACTCCAGATATGCACATTAGATTCAAAATTCAAGAGTGGGGATTAAATACGTTTTTTATTAAACCAAGCCAAGTTAATTACTCATATTAAAGGTAGGTCCAAGCCACCAAAATCAAATCTAGATTTCAAACCCAAAAGAGGAACGTGCGAAGCATTTAACCCAAAGGAATCTAGAACTATAATGAAATATCTTTCCACCGCTACGTTTATCATGTAGTCAGCATGGAGACACTGTACTAGTGCACATTGTTCCTCACTAAATTTAGGTAGGTCCATTTACTTCATTTTCAAGCAACAATCTTGATATTTTTTCAATTTTGGAATTCAAAGGCTATTCAAAATTTTGTTCAGACAAATCAATTGTATTGAAGCATGTTCAGATTTAGAAGTCAGCATTTGAATGTGAAATTAGCTATTTGTTAAATGCTCAAGAAATGTGTTATGCCGGGGTAGTGGAATGGCATAGAAAAAAATTGCAAATATTGTAAAATTTTGTGATTAGTAGGAGTAGGCGGGGGTAGGGGAAGTCATTTTCTCTCTCCATTAGTTATAGGAATGAGTTGGAACTACATACCTGCGTAGATCATTTATACAATTCTCATTCTGGGCCATATCACATGTTTCAGGGCTTGAGTACTACAGCAAAAAGAAAAGCATAGTAACTTACAGAAGCACCTGCCTCCAAAGGCCAGGTCTGTGTCAAACCATCACACTAGCTGTGATGCCAACTTCTACCAATAGCACAGAAGTAGTCAACTCAAGACATATCTGAAAACATGGACAGGAAACACAATTGAAGATGTGGCCTATTGCAGGAGTCACACAACAGATAAATTAATTACGATACCCTGGAAGAATAATATCTATAGGGGAAAAAAGTATGATTTTTTATTGCCCTGGGCAGCAATAGTTTTCTTATTGTTGCTCCCTTTTTCCTCATCTAATTTGTTTTTATTCCGTTATGAGTGGGATACAGATTTTGTTATGGTAGGATTACCCATTAATGCTGGACAATTAGAGTGCATGGACTGAATTATTCATTTTTAGAAAAACAATCTTGGAGCATTGATTCTTGGGTGGGAAAAGACCCTCCATAATTTATGAACTTTTCAAATAGGTTAGAAAATGAGTAGCTCAGTTTTTTAACCTATTAACCCTGAATGGGGGAATCCCTGTAAAAATCCTTAGATGGTGATTTCAGCAACAGTAATGTATTATTTCACAGATTTACATTGCCCTAAGTTTATCAAAAAATGTTAAAGATTTCTCACTATACATCGGAAAGAATTCTGTTATCAATAGACTAGAACTGATCCAACAATAATGAGAAAACTGACCTATATACCCTACTTGGGAATCCCAGAGGAAACGTAGCTTGGCGACTTAAAATCCATGAGATGAAATCTTGGTTCTATTGAAGTCAATTGGAGTTCAAAAGAGCCTAGGTCCAAAATCATGAGACTCTTGAAGAATCTAGTAAATGCAGATGGATGTAGCGTTTAACAATAAGAGAGTTACAGCAGCATATTCTTTCTACCTCCATCTGCATGGTAGAAAGTTTTCCCAAAAAGTTCATATGGCTGGTGTGATATATTGCCTTGATGACTGTGTGGTGGAAAAATTAATGGTAATCATCTGTAAAAAGATTGCTTTCAGTTGGAGAACAGTTTTACCCTAGCAAAACCTAACATGTAAGGTCACAAGACCCAGAATTCAAACAGTAATTCACTATTGCCTGAATAAAGACATCAAGATTATACCATGAAACAATTATGTCAAATTAAGAGGTCAAATTTTCCTCTCTTAGGACAAAGTTCTAAGGGTAAAATACCTGAGTAATTTACCAATATGCACTATTTTAAATACAAGAATAATAGTAGGTCTTTCTTGCTAGATTTGGACACCATAGATCAGTCACTTTAGTCTAGTACATGGAATCATGAAAACATGAGCAGTATTCAGTCTGCATCACTGCAAGTGATCAATTCAAGGGCAGATAGACTCTACCCTTCATATCATCACTGGTGCAACCTAAACAACTCCAGCCACCAACTTTCCAGCCCTGGCTGCCATTGCTCCTCCAGCGGTTAGGCATGAAGGCAGGACCCTGGCTTCATTATTGCAAGCAGGCAACTATCAAAACAGCTTACTTCACAATTTCATCTCAAAGCCACATCAAAAATGCTGGGTAAATAAGATGCCCCTTTTCTGAAATAGTTGGGTCTCAGCCAGCACATCACACACAACCTATCTAAGGAACAATGCAACACGTGGCACAGGATGACAGGACTATATTTTGGATTGATGATGCATTACTTGGAAGATAGACAACTCAGATTTGCATCCCTTAGTCTCTTAGGATCCGTTGTCACATGCCCCTCAGAACACCCTTATGAACTGAAAGATCCTTCTTCATTCATTGTGGTCATGGGGGTATAACTTACATCTTTACTGCTGAGAATTCTTGAGATTCCTGTCCCGCCCCTGTGAAGCTCAAGGACAAACAGTGCCATCTTATTATGGACTTCCCTCTCTATCATCTTAAAGTATGTGGATGTATTTGGCATCTTGGGATGATGCTGCCATGATAGAGTGGCTACATCACTTACAAACAATGAATTAGACATTGGGTATCATCAGAAGCCATACACCAGAAGACTGCAAATGTATCCCTGCTGTGTAATTCCACAGAAGCCAGTTGTGAATTTCTCCCTTTGTTTACAGTATTTTGATAAATATATTTTGCATAAATATATTTGTATACATTGCTCAAGGAAAATCATGGAGCTCATTTTCACACCATAAGGACAGCTCTTTGAAAGTGCTTCCCTTTGTCCCACGAATTGATCATCTCAAGTGCACAGGTTGCTGAAAACATTCATCATCTTTATGCATAAAATACACAGTCATTTTGAGAAAAAGAAAAGCAAATAGTTCCTATCACATGTCAGAACTGACAAAGCCACGACCTACATGCACAAGTTGGCCAAGTACTTATAGTGCTAATGAACAGTTTCCTTATTAAAGTAACTCACAGACAGCACTTAAAGTACTTCTAAAATGCAGGAACAACCAGAAACACACTAGTATGCAATGGGACATACAACATGTTGTAATTAGACTTGTGTCTGAACCAAAACCCTGCAGCCCCAAACTTTGGGGAAGTTCACAGTTAGACATGATGGTTGGCTCCTTTCTATGTTAACAGCCAAACTCAAACACTGTATACAAACACATCTGAATTTAAAGAACATCTGGTATGTAAAGGTAAATGGGTGGCCTTGTAGCCAATATTCTGTTTAGTAGTTTTCTATCAAACCCTTTTGGGCTGTTTTGAGTCCAGAATGGAAAGTGGCATGAGAAAAGCCCATACCCTATCTGAAAAGTGTCAAAACAAAGCATAGGGGAGAAATTACTCAGGAAAACCTTTTTCACTAGGAGGGTGGTGAAGCACTGGAATGGGTTTTTAAGGTCAGGCTTGATAAAGCCCTGGCTGGGATGATTTAGTTGGGAATTGGTCCTGCTTTGAGCAGGGGGTTGGACTAGATGACCTCCTGAGGTCCCTTCCAACCCTGATATTTTATGATTCTATGATACCAGGTGTGATACCTAGAAGACGTCACATGACATCCTATAAGGGAGAATTCAGACACTGAATTGGTAAGAATGGTTTGAATAAAGAATAATTTCCTAGGGAGATGCCACCGTGAGCAATTTGTAGAGCCCTATTGCTTCAAATATTTAAAAGACATGCTGAACAAAGCATATATGACTACTTGATAGGTACAATCCCACTCATTGCAGGGAGTGAATTAAATGCCTTATTCACTTCTTATATTATTCTATTACTTTATTTAACAAAATAAGTAAGAAATTGCATAAATCCCAGAAAACTGACTTTATCTCCTCATGGTAGATAGTAAGGCATGGCTCCATGTCAATATTCTTTCTCTCTCTTATCTACTTAGACCCCAGTTTAGTAAGGTAACTAAGCACATGCTTAAGGTTAGATATGTGATTCAATACCTAGCTGAATCAGGGTTTTAGTCCCTGCCATATCTTCATGTGCATCTATTATTTTAAATGACACGTTTAACCCATATACTTTGCAAGCACATCTTTGAAATAAATCCTTCCAAATAAATAAGCAAATATGTAAATGTAATGCTATAGGGGCAAAATTTGTTCCTGTGTTATAAAAAAATTGAGGACAGTTCAAGATTACTTAAGTTTGTAGTGGAATGTTTGTCCTGCTATCTAAACTTTCACAGCTAAGGGAAGTACAGGGTTCACTACAAAATATTATATAATGTAATCTTTCTGCCTGGTGTTGTCAGGAGCAAAAAAGGTCAGGTTCAAATAATTACCCTCTTAAAACTAAAATACCTCCAGTTGGAGCTCAATCCCAGAATTTCTGGAATCATTAAATGCCTTCCCCCTAGGTAACCTTCATAGGCAATACTTTTCCATTTGCAAGCACTGAGTCTGTGTATGAAACCAGGATAACTTTATTAGGGGGAAAGGGGAACACAAAATCAGCTAAGGAGCATGTAGCAACAATTTAGCTAAATGAGTGATAAACTTTGGCAGTACTCCATTAATTGGTTCCCTGCTACCCCACTCGTAAACATACAATAGGCAAATGTCCCTTTACCACATCACTGCTCCCTTTGCCATCAGCTAAACTCCACTCACAGTTTGGCGTCAGTGGGCAGCGCAGTCCCAGAGTCCTGAAGTGCTCTCTAGCAGGCTGTCCAGGCCCTTTGAGAAGCACTATCTGGTGCTGTCTTGAGGCTCCTCCACCTAATCCAACTACACTGATTTCAGCTTGTATGTTTGGGTTGGAGAGGCCTCACCAGCATTCGCTTGGGTCTGCTGATATCCTCCATGGCATCAGCAAAGTGTCTTGTCTGCATTGCACCCCATGCAGGAGCTGCCTCTGTATCATCTCTTGTCGTGAAGTCCTCAGTCTGTCTTCTCTTATCACAAAGTCCTCTCAACAGTGAAGGATCCTCAGTGTATGTGAACCAGTAATTTATGGGACTCATGAGCAGAAACCTTGCCATAAGGTAGGAATTCTTTTCCCCCCATACTTTTCTCTCAGAGTTTGTGTACCATTACGGTGGCTTCCAAAGTATCACTGGAGGAATTCTGCATAGAAAGCCCATGCAGATGATGCTCTTGCAGTAGCTATAAGTCTTCCTGTTCACTGACATATCGTGGAGGAAGGAAGGCAGAGAGCTCCTTCCCTTCTGAAACTTCTGTCCATCTGAATTTCTGGGTAAATAGCTTATGCAGATGAAGCAGCTCTGTGGCTATTCTTCCCCCTCACTAGCAGAGAGCTTCCCTATCCTTCTATAGCTTCAGGCCACAGGGCTTACAAAAATATAAACTTATTAGGTTTTCTCATTTCATAGAATTATGGAAATGTAGGGCTGGGAGAGACCTCAAGAGGTCATGTAGTCCAGCCCCCTGTGCAGAGGCAGAACCAAATATACCTAGACCATCCCTGACCGTTGTTTGTCCAATCGGTTCTTAAAAACTTCCAGTGGTGGAGATTCCACAATTTCCCTTGGAAGCCTATTCCAGAGATTAACTATCCATATAGTTAGAAAGTTTTCCCTAATATCTAACCTAGATCTCCCTTGCTGCAACTTAAGATGGATTACTTGCCATCCTACCTTCAGTGGATATGGAGAACAATTGATCACAGTCCTCTTTATAACGGCCCTTAACATATTTGAAGACTGTTATTTAATATGCAACTGAAAGCAATATTCTGTCTCAAAATTATATACTCAGATAAGACTTTTATATGCTGTGATCTCTGTATGGGTAATATTGAGATATATTTCTCTTCATGGTGAAGTACATGATATTCATGACAAGTCTGTAACAGGAAGTAGTGAAGCAATGACCTAACAGTAATTATCTTAATATCTCAGTAACCTCATGGGGAAAATAGCCTTCAAAAGAGAACTTTTCTACCCACAGATAAAAGTTCCAACCAGCATAAGATCAGTAGATTGTTTACACGTCTTTCAGAGCAACCCATACAATTACATTTGAGTTTTAGAACATTAGTATTCTACACATTTACAATATTCTCCTGGTGCTGACATTATGGAGTCTGGGCCTGAAAACCTTCAGAGCGTGGAACTCCAGTCATAGGAGCGTTGCACACAGATGACTTGCAGAATGAGATCCTTTCTCCCCTTAAATTACTACAATAACAGTTTTGCTTGGACGTTAACAATGTAGAAAAGAAAAATCAGTAACACATGCTACAAGATACTCATTAAAAATGGAAAAGGAACAATGGCATCAAACTTTTACAACATGTTTTTGTACTCTTTGCATTCTGTTAGCTACTTCCACAACACAAGAAACCTTTATGAACGGATATTTATTGGAGCCAGATTATACACAGACTGCCAGATTATTAATCTAAATTGAAATAATATGGATTGAATTAACTCTTTCCTATTTTCAATTCTTAAACTGAAACAGTAAATGAAATCCCAGTCAAATTGTAAGTGTTTATAGAATGCCAATCACCACTGTAGCAAGGCTTTAAACAAAGCAAGCGGACAGAAGAATCAAACAGAAGTGGACTGTTTTTTTCCCCCTTGTTCTCATTATATGCTAAGTTCAGCACACTGTACAGTCAATTTCCATGCTGTACAGGCAATTTTTCAAGGCTTCTATGACCTATCAGAGAAGGAGTGGTTTTGCTCCCTTTGTCCTGTAATTATACACTCCATTCTGATACTGGAGGCAGTGAAATACATATCTACAAAAGGCAAAATGGAACCTAATGGAACCACTAAGCACAGACAGTTTCATAACTGCAACTTTTGTAATTTGCATTCTGTGTGTGTGTGTGTGTGTGTGTGTGTGTGTGTGTGTGTGTGTGTGTGTGTGTGTGTGTGTGAGAGAGAGAGAGAGAGAGAGAGAGAGAGAAAGGGAAGTTGGGAGGAGGGCCCCACAAAGTTAGTTAGCCAGCACTGCCAGTATAGTCTGGGAGTAAGTGGATTTGAAACTGTCTATATAAGACCAGCCATCCAGATCTCTGAACCCGTCACTGTCATCTCCTTTTGGAACTTTTCCCACATGGTTGCAGTGGCCCTATAGTCCAAAAGGTACGAGTTCTCACTTTAGGATTCCCTGAGTTTGGTGGCAACAGGAACAGAAGAGAGAGACTTAGATGTTTAAAGAGGATTTCCTTTGATTGATTTTAAATGTGGAGCCTGTAATTCTAAGTTCCCTTTTGCATTTGAACTGAAAGAAAAGGCAAACAGGAGCATCCAAGATGACCTCTTCTATGCATTTCAGAGAGATTTTTCATACCACCCTCATTTCACCTGTTTCTCATTCCCATCTCAAACTCAGCAGTGCTGCTTCCTTATATATGCCCCAGGCCTCCAATATTTTTCATTGTCCTTCTGTAGGCCTTCTCTATTTCTGTCATCTCTTCTAGTGACAATGTAATTCATTCTGAATGGAGTATTCAAGGTGATAATAGAATACCACTGATTTATAAAAAGGCATACGTTTTCCATGGGTTTTTTTCTTCTCAATATAGCCTCTGATTATATTATATAGACACACCTCTACCCCGATATAACACGACCCGATATAACACGAATTCGGATATAACCTGGTAAAGCAGTGCTCCGGGGCAGGCAGGGATGCGCACTCCGGCGGATCAAAGCAAGTTCGATATAACGCGGTTTCACGTATAACACAGTAAGATTTTTTTGGCTCCCGAGGACAGTGTTATATCGAGGTAGAGATGTAGTATCTTATGCCATTTGTTAACCATTGGTTTGCATTGAGCAGGCCTCTTCAATAAGCTACCCAAAATGCACCCTAACCATAATAATAAATAATTCACCTTTTTATCAGATTAGAGAATTAATATTGCAATTAACACTGCACGTAGTACATGCTCCACTCTTCCTTCTGCATGCTGGAATATTGGCCAGTGTACATTCCTATTTTTTGTCTCCTACCCATTAGCCAGTTTTTAATCCATAACAAGAGTTTACCTCCCCAAAGTTCCCTCAAGCGCAACTAGTTTTAGAGGGAAATTATCAAACGCCTTTTGAATGAAATAGCAAGTCTCTTTGAAAATGTCTTTGGACTGTTTAACTCCTTTCCTTCATCAACTCTGGGTAAAAAACTGACAGATCTTCATGACCAAAATGTCCTCAACAAACATTGCAGCATCTTCAGATTGGAAACAAAATTAAAAGTTCGGGAGCAATCTTCCAAAAGTAATCTTGATAAATACAGACTGGATATTTCCTCTGACCCAGCAACCCACAAGGACCAAAACAACCAATTCTCTTTCCTAGCCTGAGCTCCTGCCAAGTATAAAGGCAAAAATATAATAAACTAAAGCAGAAACTTTCCTTTGTGCCAGGAAGCAAGTCAGACCACTGGAGACAGGCCCCAGAAACAAATATACCCCACCCAGAAAGCCAGTCCTTTGGCAATAGAAAGCATTTGAGAGAAACTCAGAATTGGCTGCCTACAGCATTAATAATAGTAAAGTTTAGTATTTATTTAGCACTTGTCACCTGAGAATCTCAAAGGACTTTACAAAGGTGGGTTTTATCTCATTTTACAGATAGGGAAATTAACAGCCAGGTTGTGACTTTTCCCTGGGATGACCACAGGCAAAAGTCAGTGGCAAGAATCTGACCTCTGGATTCTTAAACATGCTAAATATGATTTTGCCCTTAGCATTTCAACACCAGATGCTAAGTCACATTTAACATCAGTGAACTGTGTTAGTTAACAGATTTTCAAACATGCTACTTTTCCCCAGTGTAGAGATGGCCATTGAATTTTTGCTCAGTCCTAAGCCAACTCCCAGCAGCTGTCTATTTTTTTTTTTTTTTGTATTTGTAAAGTTTTCCCTGATCTTTCTATTCATATCATGTTATGACTTTGTCCATTCTTTTTTTATTACGCTCCAGCCCGTCAAGAATACCACCATAAAACACCACCTTTCAGAAGTGATAAGACTGGATACATTTATTTCATAGCATTACTTGGCAGCACATAGCATGAAACAAAACAGAATGCTGTAGCAACACATTTCTAAAGTTTGCTGACACAGGACAGCAATTGTAACGGTCACTTTGTATCTGTGGGCTGTGATGGTGAAAGTTCTGCCCTTAATTTTCTTTCCCTGTATCTGCTCTAACTTCAGACCAAGACATTAAGACCAGTAATAGATGTCAAATACTGGCATATAATTTTCTAAGAGTAGCATTTGGTTGACCTCTTCTCTGGCTTGTTGTTCGGCTTCACGGCTGGCCATTATGGTAGCTGTAGAACTACCAACAGGTCTTCAGCAGGATTAGCCAGACTGGATGGTTTTGCCCTTCTGGATTTAATTTTCTCTTTATTTACATTCAACATGTTATTTACATGTAAATGTTGTGAAGCATTTTTATCTTTCCTTCCAAAATAGAGTCACTTGCCAACATGATTGTAATCATAGTTTGAAAGTAGGAACAAATTGCTGATTTGAACACATTTGAACTAAAATTCCCAGCAGCAGATGTTCTGGTTTCATTTGCAAAGAGTGAAGCTGAATGCGGGTTAAGTTGAACAAGTGGAACTTTATTAAAAGTTGGGCACTGCTCTGTCCACAAGACTGGGTTGTTTTCAGCCTAGCTCCCAGCATTCCCGTTTTTTTTGGTGTTCGGGCAATAACAATCCCTCCAGGGAACATGGTCCCTCTGACTCCACTGCTACTGATTGTGATACAATATAGAAGACTTGCAAATATTGTGCAACATTGAGCTAAATGTTTAGACAAAAACTGTCACTTAAAAAGAATGTTTCCTCTGTCATGGGACAAAGGGCCAGTAGTTTGGGGAGAGTTCAGAAACATTAAGAGCACGACAGAGATGGGCTAGAAATCACATCTCCACAGCAGTGCAGAAATGTGGGAAGCACAGATATCCACTACCTACTCTGCTTGACTAGAGACTTGTTCCAAAAGTAAGTGGGGATGATCCTAGCCCTTTGAGTGTTTGACTAATTGTAAAGCATGGCTTTTTGCCAGTCCTCACACTTCAGAGACTAAGCAAGACAAAGTGATCTAGCAGACTGAGCAATGAATGAGGAGCTCCTGAATTCTAACCCCAGTTTTACCTCCTAACTCACTGTGTGGCCTTGGGCAAGTCATTAAACTTACTGTGCCCCCTCCTGTAAGAAATAGGGAGAGAGAGAGAGAAATACCTATTGACGTAACTTCACAGAGTGTTTTACAAATTAGTTAATAATTGCACAGTGCTGCAGGAATGTAATGCACTACAAGCATCTCTGCCCAAACCAGAAAGTGAAGAAACACAAATAGTTAGTGTCACAGTTTTGGGATAACTGCACCAGTATTCCCCTTCTGTTGTTCCTTGAGGGTACCCCTATAAATGTCCAGCTCCGAGTCGTAACCTTTCTTGTATGAAGACTCGCATCTCTGTCCCGCCTTATCAGGGTTTTAAAGATGTATAGCTCCCTGCCTTACACTGCAATATCCCCAAGCAAACCAGACTGCCTAATAAGGCCAGCACCTGTACTTTGCTTTCTCTCCAGTGACTATGACCAGTATATTGCCAGCAGTTACAAATTACCACATAGCTCCTTCTCAGCAAACACATTTATTCTTAAGGGAAAAGCATTACAGAGAAAACAATAAACCAATAAAACACACACTAAACGTAACAGGAGTCACCCATCAGTCTTATGGGACCCTACTAGGCCAAAGTTTTTCCAACACTTCCTCAAGGATTGGGGAATACTGGACAGAAGGTCCTGTCTATTTGCATGAGAAAGATGGCCCTGCATCAATCCATGCTCACCTTTTTATACCAAATGCCCTTTCTTTATCTCCTAGTCTCTGGAAAACCCAGCTTGAACCAGTATATGCACACTACTCCAGCAGGTTAATACCTCTCTAGCATGGATTATTCTCAGTGACGTGCCTTCATACCCTCCCCCCACCACCACCACCGTTTTTAGTTCTTGTCGGAGCTGTGGTAACCCTCCCACATGAGGTTGCATACAATCCCTGGCACACAGTGATACATAGACTTAAAATATGGTCCTCAAAGATATTGCCTATGGTTGTAATATCGGTTACAATTAGAAAAAAGTTATTACCTTGAAACCTTTCAAACCTAAAAAAAAAAAAAAAAAAAAAAAAGTTAAATTTGAGCTAAATTTGTGTTTTGGTTTAAAGTTCAGACAATTATAGACCATGTGGCTACAACCCCACCCTTAATTCTCACTAAAAGCAGGATTCAAAGTGGGAATATAGTTCTCATTCTTGTGGCAGATGGAAATAATTTTTTGCAGGCTTGTGGATGGTAGTGGTTCAGATATTCAGAAACAGGCCTCATTTCATAACATGTTAATATAATCTGAACCAGTTAATCCACCCCACTTCATGAGTATTTACATAAAGTAGAATAAGGGCCTGCTGTTCCTCTTCCTTATACCTTATGCCATTTACCCACTCTGAACTGGTAGCATTTCACACTCATAGGTCCTCATAGTAAATACCCAAGACTGCCAGGCCATGGAGAATCAGGCCCTATTTTTTTTCCCTCTTCTCTTCTTGATAGTGAAGCGTTCTCAAACGTCATTGCACCATGACCCCCTTCTGACAACAAAAATTACTACATGACCCCAGGAGGAGGGATCGAGGCCTGAGCCTGCCCAAGCCTCACCGCCCTGAGCAGGGGAACCAAAGCCAAAGCCTGAACCCCATTGCTCTGGGTGGGGAGGGCCAAGCCAAAGCCCAAGGGCTTCAGCCTGAAGCGGGGGGCCTGTAACCTGAGTCCCGTCACTCAGGGCTGAAGCCCTTGGGCTTCGGCCCCAAGCAATGGGGCTCTGGCTTCAGCTTCGGGCCCAGCCCCCAGCAAACCATACGCCAGCCCTGGTAACCCCATTTAAACAGGGTCATGACCCACTTTGGGGTCCCGACCCACAGTTTGAGAACCACTGTTAGACTATCCCTCTGAGATGCCATTTTGGTGATTGTGCACAGACACAGGTAATGCATTAAATGAGCTGTTTTATTAATTGTTTGCTCATTAAGAAAAGTGCAGTGCAGGTAACCTACATAGCTTGTCCAGAGCACCATGGAAAGGGAAGAAAGATGAACCTTAGAGGATCCTCTGCAAGAGGCTTCAGCAATAGAGCTATCACCTGGGGGCTTCTACCAAGCTGTGGAAAGGGGAGAGATATCTTTTAAATCCCAGTTACTGGGGGAACTGGCAGCGGAACTGAAACAGAATGAGTGAGCCCATTTCAGTACACTGCAGCCTTAGTTAATTGATCCATTGCTCCTGTTTATTTTGGGGCTATAATGTTAAATTGT
The DNA here is from genome assembly GCF_013100865.1 of Trachemys scripta elegans. Taxonomy (NCBI): domain Eukaryota; kingdom Metazoa; phylum Chordata; order Testudines; family Emydidae; genus Trachemys; species Trachemys scripta. Next base: position 91,825,537 of record NC_048304.1, on the reverse strand, counting down.
GTTTGATTCATAATCTGTAAAGAACAAATGCAGGCAGTTTGGAAGTGTGTCTAATGTTCTCCTCACTGACTTTTTTTTTTTGGAAGCAAGAAATGAGGCTCTGCAATTTTATGTTTCTCAATTGCTCTATAGTGTATTGTGCTATTTCTGGGAAAGTCTGCGGGGCAGGAGTGTTATTTTATTAATTCTTAGAGTGCCCCAAGACATGGCACAGAGTCCCAGATAGGAAAGTCTTTAAGTACATAGGATATATTTCACACCCTGCTACTTTTGCATGCAAGTGACAATAAAATGACGTTGAGAGGTATTTTTGCTGAAAATACGTAACAAAAATCTTACATCATAAGTATACTTCAATTATCTAAAACCAGCATTAGAGGAATGGATTTTAAACAGCCCTCTCTCCCCGGGAGAATAGGGAACAATATCATAAGTTGTAACAGATAGGTATGATTTTCATGTTCACAGAAATAGAAGATGTTTCCTTAGGAACTTATAATGCAATACAAAATATAGAAAATGCAATGACAAACTACTTCAGGCAATCAGCACCTTGCTGTAAGAGCTGGTCACTTCATTGACCTACCTATTATTTTCACCCACGTAGCACTGTGTTAACAGCTGCAAAAACCAGGGTCACATCTGCAGCAGTCTGGTGTGTAATGGGATGATTTGATTCTTTTAAGAAAAGTACATGGTGAAGAATACTTGTGATTTTTCATTCCCCTAAATTAACCCTCCATTCTCTCGGAGAATGGCACCTGTAGAGAGTGGACTAGAGAGATACTGTGCTGCCTTACCAAAGGTCAGCAGTGCCAAAGGATAAAAATTCTATTGCTGCATCTTCCAACTTGATAGGTCTTACCCACCTGTTGACAAAATTTAATTAACACCATAACACTGTCCTGGCATCATCATAATTTAATTTGTGTATTATTTACAGTATTAAAAATAACTTCTGTCTGTTACTTCCTAGGAGTGAATTGTGAGTTCCTCAAATGACTTTACTATTCATTGGGCACAAGCTCCTTAGAGGCAATGATAACTGCCAAGTGACTCATTTTGCTTCTATGTAACTGTTAAAGTTTAGTGAGAAAGAAGAGTAAGAATGTAAGACACGTGTGACTCAAGACATAATTGGTACTAGAATTAAAATCAAGTGGCTTAAAGTAAGCTACATCCATGCTGTTGGAAGATAGCCTTGCAAGTATTTTATGGGAACTTTAGATATGACTAAAACAATTGCTGAAATGATTTTCAGCAGTGAAACAAGATCATTATACATCTGTGTGTGCATGTGCGTACACACACACACACACACAAACACCAGAAATTTCAAGATGACCAGTAGATTACAATCCAGCAGGAGTTCAGTGAACTCACAGGTATGGAAGGAAATTGCTATTAATCAATTGCAGTGAGCATGCAGGTTCGAGGCCAGTAAAAGGAAAATCACTTTAATGGGCAAAGCAGATGTTGCTAAACTCATTGCAAAAGTTAGATGGGCTGATGGCCAAGGGTTGCATGAGGGATGTTGATCTGGCCTCCTGAATGGATAAAGCAGGGAAGTTTTAAAAAATGGAGTTGTGTGCAATAAGTACTGGTATTGAAGCTGGATTTTGTTAGAGAGACTGGAAAAAATATAATGCTCACTCCCTCCAATGCTCATGTCTTCCATCTCATTAAAGTACTTATTACTAATGACAAACATCTAGTGCATTAGCTAACACAGTTAGTTAGACTGTTCTGTCTCCCAAAATGTATACATGCACTTCCCCAGTAGCATCTCTTCAGTAGTATTTATGGGAAACTTCTACAAACCATCTCTGCTGCTGCTATAAACTGGCATTGTTTCCATCAACTTTGATGGGGCTGTGCTGGTTCACACCAGCTAAGAATCTGCTCCAAAGTATTCATGAATTATGTGCCTTCTAGTATTGGATTCTTTTCTGACACTAAAGTGTATCCTGCAGCCTATATAAAGCCAAAAACCAGAGGACTGATACAGTAAATTGTTAAGTACACAATTTGCCGAGAAGTTAAAAAAGCCCAAATACTTCCACAACATTTTCCCCATTCCACAGTTAAGCTCCAGTCATCGCTTCCTATCCAAAAGTGTTCAGCTGCGTACAAAATGGAACTGCCTCTTGACAATCTGGCCTCAGCTGACTGCCAACTTGAATATTTATCCTATGCTAACAAAGCTGAAGGTTTTGTAAATGGTGTATAGATTGCAAGTGTGTAAGAAATGCTTATCACTACTTTAGCTTAAGTTCAGTATGTAGCAATTGAAAAAAAGAAAAGAAATATGTTTGCCCGCAGTAGGCTTTTTCCTGGTCTTGGAAGAAGGACTGTAAATCTAATAAATTAGTCAGACTTTTATATAATTGTGGCCAAAATCTTCAACCTGGCTGCCTCAGATTAGGCTCTCTAGTCAATATTTAGGCACCTATTAGCTTACACTGGATATAGTCATACAGAGACTATGTTAGGACGCTATTAAAGCTGATGACGTTTTAAACTCAAGTTAGAAAATTCAGAGTTAAGATTCCCAGAGTAACGTATATGTAAGTACTACAAAACGCTACTTATAAGCAGCCACAGTTCTAGGAAAAGGTGCAGTCCCTTTCCATTATGTTATGACAAAGACTGTCACATTGCCCAGTATTGTGCAACCATAATGAAAGGCTTTATTGTAATGCACAAGGACAGACTTTTTGTACAATTGAAATCTCAACCTTACTGGGTTCATGTAATTAAAACAGTACACATAAGTAAGAGTAGGCAGGGAGACCAACGAGAAAAGCAAAGGAGGATAAAAGTTCTCAAACATGTGCTTCTTTCCATGATACAGAGAATTGCAATAGTATTAGATTGCATTAAAAACCCTTCACTCAGATGGACTTACTATGATTATCAGGAACCTGACCAACAACTGAAAGCAATGCAGGTTTGAAGTTTTAATGTTTTAATATATATTCTCCAAGTGGAAAAAGGAATATGAATAATTTTCTTACTGAAGAACTGAAAACTAAAGCTGAGCTGCAATTAAAAGCTATTTGGGTTTCATTCAAATTTTTTCAAGGAAGTGTCACTTCTGTGCGGTCACTGAACTTGGGAAGTTTTAGCCCACAAAATATTTGAAAAAGTCAGTGACTGAAAATAGGACTTTAGAACAGAACTAACGGTAGCATTGCCGCTACAATGCTAAATGCTAAAGGGTTTCATTCAGGCATTGGATACAGTAGTCAATGTTATATTCACATTTGGCCACTTTCCTTCTTAAAAGTTCCTCTATTATAGGTTTGAAAACAAGCTAGTTTGAATTTTGTTTACAGTTAAAACAAACTGCTGTTGCTCTAACATGCATAGACATTTCAGTGTGGACAACGCAGACTTTCACAAGCATGTCCCAAACCACATTAGTTCTTATTGTTTGAACTGGCTCTTAAGCAGCTGTTAAAACATGCTGTGAGATATCAGAGTCGCTCTAATTAACTTCCTGCTGTACTAGTACTTCAAAGTATTTCAGAAAGATTTTAAACAGTATTTTTGTAGTATATTTGAAAAAATAGTTGCAGACTTGTTTATCCAAGACTTTTAAAAATTATATAATTCCCAAATTAGCATTTACATTTAAAAACAAGGTAAACAATATATTTTCCTAATGAATTTCCTGACTCTTTGGCACTGTCTATATTTTTTAAAAGTACACCAGTAAAAACTGGAATTAAAGAGAGATCTACTTAAACTTGTGCAACCCATAATGCAGACACACTTAAGCCACCTTAATCCTGCTCTATATTCATTTAGCTCAGGTCTAAGTTACCAGCAAGGGTTAAACCTGTTTAAGCGAGTTTACACGTAGGGCATGGCTACACTTGCGAGTTAGAGCGCATTAAAGCAGCCTCATGCGCTCTAACCCATGACCCATCCACATTGGCAAGGCACGTAGAGCACTCTGACTCTGCGGCTAGAGCGCTCCTGGTACTCCACCTCGGCGAGTGGAATAATGTTTGATGCGCCCCCCGCTGGAGCACCACGGCGCCAGTGTGGACACCCTGGTCTATTAATGCACTCTAATCAGCCTCCAGAAGTGTCCCACAATGCCTGTTCTAGCCACTCTGGTCTAGTGCCCTGCTCTGCCCTCAGGTGACCAACCGTCAGACCCGCCCTTTAAATTCTCTGGGAATTTTGAAAATCCCCTTCCTGTTTGCGCAGTCAGGCGTGGAGTGCTCTCAGCAAATCTTTCCAGGTGACCATGCCTCCACGCACCAGGCGATCCCCAGTATGGAGCAATGACGAGGTGCTGGACCTCATCAGTGTTTGGGAGGAGGAAGCTGTCCAGTTCCAGCTGCACTCCAGGCAGATATCAAGGGACATGATGGAAAGGGGCCATGATCGGGATGCTCTGCAGTGCAGTGTTAAAGTGAAGGAGCTGCGGATTGCCTATCAAAAAGCCTGCGAGGCAAACAGCGCTCCGGTGCTGCCCCTGCGACCTGCTGTTTTACAAAGAGCTGGATGTGATACTTGGGGGTGACCCCACCTCCACTCCGAGTACCACCATGGACACGTCAGAGCCCAGTCCAACAAGGCAGGAGGAGGAGGAGGAACAAAGTGGGAATGAAGGTGCTGAGGAGGAGGATGACACCCCGGCATCCCTAGATGTATGCAGCCAGGAGCCGTTCTCAAGCCAGGAGGAAGGTAGCCAGTTGCGGCGGCCGGTGCTTGGGGAAGGACAAACACCAGAGGAGATTCCCAGTAAGTGGCTTTTATTTGGGGAAGGAAGTTATTTGGTGTGGGCTCTTGAGGCGAGGAGGCTTAGGGCTGCAGGCATGCCTAGATGCGGAATAGGGCATTGATGTGCTCTCTCACATCGCGGTAATCAGCCTCAGTGATCTCTTCAAAGGTCTCATCCAGAACTTGGGCAATGCACTTGCACAGGTTTCGTGGGAGAGCCACTGTGGTCCTTGTCCCAATCAGGCTAACGTGTCCGCGCCACTGTGCCGTGAGGGGCGGGGGGACCTTTGCTGCACACAGGCAAGCTGCATATGAACCAGGGCGGAAGTCGCATTGTAGTAGAAGACCCTCCCTTGCTTCCCAGGTCACCCTCAGCAGCGAGATATCTTCCAGAACGAACTCCTGTGGAATATGTGGGGACCCCTGCAGCTGTTGGCTCTCCCCAAGGCACAGAAACCCAGAGGTCAGTACAGCCATGAAAGAATCAGTCCCCCTTGACCCTGTGCTTACTCACCATTTTGGGGCTCCCGTGGATTATGTGTGCTCACTTTGGGATGGGCAAATTATGCTATTGTGTAGACTGTGCTTGCCCTCCTTAAGTATGGGGGAATCATTGCTCTGTCTGGTCTGAACAATGCTGCCTCTGTTAAGTGTTGCATTTTCCTTTACAGATGCAACCTTGAGATCTCAGCCGTCTGTGTTATCACCGGCCAAGAGGCTGCAAAGAATCAGGAAGAGGCCACATAGAAGCAAAAAGGACACACTGTCCCTTAATGAAAATCAAAAAGTGCAGGAGTGGCGGGAGAGTGAAAGGAGGGTCCGCTAGCAGAATGTGGATCGCTGGCACCAAAGCACAGAGCAGCTGATAAACATCATGGAGCGCCAAGCAGATTCGATCCAGGCACTCGTAGCCATGCAGGCAGAGCACTACCGTGCTCCCGACCCCTCCGCAGCCCTTGTCCCAAAACTCTTTCCCTTGTGCCTCCATGTCACCTCCAACCCACTTTCCCCAACATCCGGGTTCTTATTGCCACCAGCTGCCTCCAATACCTGTAGCTTCACCACCCGGCCCTGAAAACTATGACCCTTACCCACTGCACTCAACCCCCATCACTATGCAGTATAGCCATCCTGAAGTGCAGCACTCATTGCACAGCACTCCAAACAGGAATGCTGAGTATGATAAGAGGACATACGCAAATCTGTGATTGTACCGTTCCGCACCCCACCCCCTTGCCCTTTCTGTTTCCCAAGCAGTTGTGTTTCTTTTCAATAAATGAATTTTCTTTTCAATAAATGGATTTTTTTTGCTTTGAATACATTCTTTATTATTGCATAAAGTAAAAGATACCTTAGCCCAGGAAAGAAACAGGCACTGCAAGTCAGTGTATCATACATAGCAAACACAGATTCCTACTAATATTGGAACCAATGAACTTCACTCCCGTGCAGGGCACCAGACATTACTGGTGGCTTTCAGCCTCAAATTGCTCCCTCAAGGCATCCCTAATCCTTGCAGCCCCGCGCTGGACCCCTCTAATAGCCCTGCTCTCTGGCTGTGCAAATTCAGCCTCCAGGTGTTGAACCTCCAAATTCCGTGCCTGAGTGAATCTTTCACCCTTCCCTTCACAAATGTTATGGAGGGCACAGCACGCGGATATAACCGCGGGGATGCTGTCATCAGCCAGGTCCAGCTTCCCATACAGAGAGCACCAGCGGCTCTTTAAACGGCCAAAAGCAAACTCCACAGACATTCTGCACCAGCTCAGCCTCTTGTTGAACTGCTACTTGCTGCTGTCAAGACTCCCTGTGTAGGGTTTCATGAGCCATGGCATTAACGGGTAAGCGGGGTCTCCAAGGATCACAATGGGCATTTCGACTTCCCATACAGTGATCTTCTGGTCTGGGGAAAAAGTCCTGGCTCGCAGCTTCCTGAACAGGCCAGTGTTTCGAAAGATGCGTGTGTCATGCACCTTTCTGGGCCAGCCTGTGTTAATGTCAATGAAATGACCATGGTGATCCACAAGCTCTTGGAGAACAATCGAGAAATACCCCTTCCAATTAACGTACTCGGAGGCAAGGTGGGCTGGTGCCAGAATTGGAATATGCATCCCATCTATCTCTCCTCCGCAGTTAGGGAAACCCATTTGTGCAAAGCCAGCCACAATGTCATACATGTTACCCAGAGTCATGGTTCTTCTGAGCAGGATGCGATTAATGGCCCTGCAAACTTGCATCAACATGATTCCAACGGTTGACTTTCCCACTCCAAACAGGTTAGCGACCGATCGGTAGCTGTCTGGAGTTGCCAGCTTCCAGATTGCACTAGCCATCCACTTCTCCACCGGCAGGGCAGCTCTCAATCTTATGTCCTTGCACCACAGAGTGGGGGCGAACTCATTACACACTCCAAAAGTGGCTTTTCTCATCTGAAAGTTCATCATCCCAGTCTTTCATGGCGATGTGATCCCACCACTCAGTGCTTGTTTCCTGAGCCCAAAAGCGCCGTTCCACGGTGGTGAGCATGTCTGTGAATGCCACAAGCAAGCTCGTGTCATATGTGTTACTCGAGTTGATATCATCCTCTGAGTCCTCACTGTCACTTTGGATCTTAAGGAATAACAACTGCCAAACGGGACGTGCTGGCGAGACTCGTCAGCGTATTCCTCAGCAGTTCGGGCTCCATTCCCACAGACCGAAAGGGAAGACAGAGCACACAATACAAAAAAAAACATGAAAGATGGTGCCAATTGGACGGAAGCAGAGGGATTGCTAGGATGCAAACCAATGCATCATAGGGCGTTGTGAAAGGACCCAGAATGCCCCGCACTCCCCATGCTCTTCCTACAAGCCACAGCACCAGAATGGGAAGAGGTGCTCTGTGGGATAGCTGCCCACAATGCACCGCTCCCAATGCTGCTGCCAGTGCAGCAAATGTGGCCATGCCAGTGCGCTTGAAGCTGTCAGTGTGGACAGACTGCAGCGCTTTCCCTACTGTGCTCTCCGAAGGCTGGTTTAACTCAAAGCGCTCTACATTTGCAAGTATAGCCATGCCCTAAGAGTGTGCACCAGTTTAACTGGATCAATTTTTTTTTAAATTGATTGAGTTAAGGTGGTATTCTTTGCTTGAACAAACAAGGCCTTCTTGGGTACGTCTACACTGCAAAGAAAAACCCTCAGCGCTGAGTCTCAGAGCCTACATCAATTGACTCAGGGCTGCGAGGCTAAAAATAGCAGCATATTAGTTTGGGCTCAGGCTGGAGCCAGGGCTCTGAAACCTGGCCATGCGGGAAAGGTCCCAGAGCATGAGCCCAAACATCTACATCACTGTTTTTAGCCATAGCCCCATGGGCCCAAGTTAACTGCCTCAGGCTCTGAGACTCATACAAGCTGTGACATTGCACCTTTATGGAAATATGCTTATGAATGTATATATGACATAACTGGAATATGTTTTATGTTACATATGCCATGTAACATATCTTTGTAAAGGTTATGATCTACTGAATATATTCATTCTATTTGTATGCATGTATCATTTTTGTATTCAAAGTTATGAATATTGGCTGTGTACTTGTTTGATATTAAGTAGCCTTAGTAAGGCATTTGGTCAGCTTCTTAATAAATGAATTTGCAAGTTAAGTGCCCAATCAAGAAACACTTAATGGACAATGGAACCTTGGAAGACTCCAGTCCACATAAGGAGTCTACCTGGGAACATTCAAGGTAGCACGTGAACAATGGCTGCTACCTGTAAAAGTTCTGAGTCATGCATGGACATGTGACTTGCCCATGTGACTCCTCATGGTCCACAGCTGGGGGATATCCTCTGGGGGTGGAAAGGCTACCTGAAAGAAACTGGAACAAAGGACAGTAACCACAGGGGTGTGAGTTCTTGCTGGACCCAGACTAGGAGGTGGCTAGTCTGTAAAAGAAACTTACTGGAACATTTCTGAGGGTGAGATTTCATCTGTAATCACTTTCTTACTGTATTAGGTTTAGACTTGTGTGTTTTATTTTATTTTGCTTGGTAATTCACTTTGTTCTGTCTGTTATTCCTTGGAACCACTTAAATCCTACTTTATTTAATACAATCACTTTTTACTTATTAATTAACCCAGAGTATGCATTAATACCGGGGGGGAGGGGGCAAACAGCTGTGCATATCTCTCTATCAATGGTATATAGGGCGAACAATTTATGAGTTTACCCTGTATACTGGGTAAAACTGATTTATTTGGGGTTTGGACCCCAGTGGGAGCTGGATATCTGAGTGTTGGAGACAGGAACACTTCTTAAGTTGTTTTCAGTTTAACCTGCAGCTTTTGAGGGATGTTGTTCAGACCTGGGTCTGTGTTTGTAGCAGGCTAGAGTGTCTGGCTCGAACCAAGCAGGGCACTGAAGTCCCAAGCTGCCAGGGAAAGCGGGCTCAGCGGTAATCTCAGCACATCAGTTGGCAGTTCCCAAGGGGTTTTCTGTCATCTAACCCATCACACAAGCCTTTACTATTCATTAAAGGATAAGACAGAGACAACACACAAAACAGCAATACTTTCTACAAGGAAATAGCCATCTGTTCACTGTTGGGTTTGATTTTAATGCCCACTTTTTGATTAAAAAATAAAATAAGTGGAATCAGACTGGTGGCCTTTCTAGAGCCATACAGAGTCTGAGTCTTGATTCCTAGTTTTGGTCTTTAGCTGCCTATGCTGCTTGGGCTGCCAATATTGCAATGGCTGGATGCTCACAGTGAAATCCTGTCACTATCAAACTCATTCATAGAATCATAGAATATCAGAGTTGGAAGGGACCTCAAGAGGTCATCTAGTCCAACCCCCTGCTCAAAGCAGGACCAATTCCCAGCTAAATCATCCCAGCCAGGGCTTTGTCAAGCCGGGCCTTAAAAACCTCCAAGGAAGGAGACTCCACCACCTCCCTAGGTAATGCATTCCAGTGTTTCACCACCCTCCTAGTGAAATAGTTTTTCCTGATATCCAACCTGGACCTCCCCCACTGCAACTTGAGACCATTGCTCCTTGTTCTGTCATCTGCCACCACTGAGAACAGCCGAGCTCCATCCTCTTTGGAACCCCCCTTCAGGTAGTTGAAGGCTGCTATCAAATCCCCCCTCATTCTTCTCTTCTGGAGACTAAACAATCCCAGTTCCCTCAGCCTCTCCTCATAAGTCATGTGCTCCAGACCCCTAATCATTTTTGTTGCCCTCCGCTGGACTCTTTCCAATTTTTCCACATCCTTCTTGTAGTGTGGGGCCCAAAACTGGACACAGTATTCCAGATGAGGCCTCACCAATGTCGAATAAAGGGGAACGATCACGTTCCTCGATCTGCTGGCAATGCCCCTACTTATACAGCCCAAAATGCCGTTAGCCTTCTTGGCAACAAGAGCACACTGTTGACTCATATCCAGCTTCTCATCCACTGTAACCCCTAGGTCCTTTTCAGCAGAACTGCTACCTAGCCATTCGGTCCCTAGTCTGTAGCAGTGCATGGGATTCTTCCGTCCTAAGTGCAGGACTCTGCACTTGTCCTTGTTGAACCTCATCAGGTTTTTTTCTGCCCAATCCTCTAATTTGTCTAGGTCCCTCTGTATCCGATCCCTACCCTCTAGTGTATCTACCACGCCTCCTAGTTTAGTGTCATCTGCAAACTTGCTGAGAGTGCAGTCCACACCATCCTCCAGATCATTAATAAAGATATTAAACAAAACCGGCCCCAGGACCGACCCTTGGGGCACTCCACTTGAAACCGGCTGCCAACTAGACATGGAGCCATTGATCACTACCCGTTGAGCCCGACGATCTAGCCAGCTTTCTATCCACCTTACAGTCCATTCATCCAGCCCATACTTCTTTAACTTGGTGGCAAGAATACTGTGGGAGACCGTATCAAAAGCTTTGCTAAAGTCAAGAAATAACACATCCACTGCTTTCCCCTCATCCACAGAGCCAGTTATCTCATCATAGAAGGCAATTAGGTTAGTCAGGCACGACTTCCCCTTCGTGAATCCATGCTGACTGTTCCTGATCACTTTCCTCTCTTCTAAATGTTTCATAATAGATTCCTTGAGGACCTGCTCCATGATTTTTCCAGGGACTGAGGTGAGGCTGACTGGCCTGTAGTTCCCCGGATCCTCCTTCTTCCCTTTTTTAAAGATGGGCACTACATTAGCCTTTTTCCAGTCATCTGGGACCTCCCCCGATCGCCATGAGTTTTCAAAAATAATGGCTAATGGCTCTGCAATCTCACCCGCCAACTCTTTTAGCACCCTCGGATGCAGCGCATCCGGCCCCATGGACTTGTGCACGTCCAGTTTTTCTAAATAGTCCTGAACCACTTCTTTCTCCACAGAGGGTTGGTCACCTTCTCCCCATGCTGTACTGCCCAGTGCAGCAATCTGGGAGCTGACCTTGTGCGTGAAGACAGAGGCAAAAAAATCATTGAGTACATTAGCTTTTTCCACATCCTCTGTCACTAGGTTGCCTCCCTCATTCAGTAAGGGGCCCACACTTTCCTTGATTTTCTTCTTGTTGCTAACATACCTGAAGAAACCCTTCTTGTTACTCTTAACATCTCTTGCTAACTGCAACTCCAAGTGTGATTTGGCCTTCCTGATTTCACTCCTGCACACCTGAGCAATATTTTTATACTCCTCCCTGGTCATTTGTCCAATCTTCCACTTCTTATAAGCCTCTTTTTTGCATTTAAGATCAGCAAGGATTTCACTGTTTAGCCAAGCTGGTCTCCTGCCATATTTACTATTCTTTCTACACATTGATGTCAACAGAGCCAGGCTTTCACCCTCAGCTTCTAGACAGTGTAATCTTAGTTCACTGAAGTCAATAGGAGCTTTGACATTAACTTAAATGGGGCCAGGATTTGACCTAGAGTGCCTCAGAACTGTGATTATGACAACTCTAACAGTTTTGAAGAGCGGCACTGAAGGGATCTCAATGTCTCATACTCCCACCCCAGTCCCTGTCTGCTTCATTGTTGACTGGGACGGTGGTCTCCTGATGGGAGAAAGGGCAGAGTTAAAGTGAGTTTAGGTGCAGGAGTAGGCTGACCAGACAGCAAGTGTGGGAAATTGGGACAGGGGGTGGGGGGGGCAATAAGAGCCTATATAAGAAAAAGCCCCAAATATCGGGACTGTCCCTATAACATCGGAACATCTGGTCATCCTATGCAGGAGGAAGGAGCAGAGAAGTGTTCCCAGCACTTTGCTGCCTAGTGAAATAATCAACTTGGAACCATTTTCAGGAACAGAAATTCACCCCAAAAAAAAAATCAAATTAAAAAAAAAAACAACCATTAGCTTAAGGGAAGGGTAGTAGTTCCAGTTTTCCTAACCATAGTTTTTAAGCCTTCCTTCTTGGGGACTTGACATTAAATTGGAGTGAATCACTTTACAGGGAAACATTACAGCCCAAACTTCAAAGATACAATTTTATTTGTACTAGATGTCAAGGTCTAGCCCTGTGTCTCAAATGAAGATACATGTTTAATAGGATATTTGATCAAAATGGTTGTGAAAGTTCACTGGGTTAATTGTACCCTGAGCTGTTGTCCTAATTTTCCATGTGGCAGCAAAAGGCAGACTTCTTGTTTTTTTAAGCAGTGTATATTAAACAAATCATTATTAGTTAAAAATGAGCTTAATGGGACATAACTAAAGGTTACCACATTGTGCTCCCCCTCTGGCTACTAACCCAGACAGCCAGATTCCAGGCTGAAACTGGCTATTTAAACAGGTTGACAGCTTGAAATCAGTCCCGGGGCTTGTCATTTTGGTGGTTGATCGCTCCTTTGCTCACTAGGGGCTTCCTTGTTTTCCTGAAAGACGCTCTCCTTTGATTTATAGTACATTCTTCAGGTCTTGAGACATATGCTCATGCATTTATCCATTTGTTTTCATCTTTTCTGGTCAAAAAAGGAATTTTCTCACACACCCAAATCTGCCTCCACTACAAACCCTCATGCCAGTGCTCCCTTGATCATCCCACTTGATTAATGCATTTATTTTCTCAGCCTTGAATATGCAGTAGAACTTTAATAACTCTCATGTATCAGTTTGGAATGGTTACATTTGTTAGGCCTGTCTCAGTCTTCCAAATACACTAGTAAAGTCTACACAAAAACTCTTGCTGTGCTTTAATTTTTTTCCAAAAAATGGCAAGGCCAAAAATAGAACATTTTCCATTCTGAGAAACAAGCAACATCCATGGGAATTCAGGCAATGATGTTGGCCTGTCCAGAAAATTTCTGACAGACACTCCGATAAGCTTACAAAATCATGTTTGCTTGGTGTAATTGCAATGGTGAATGTCCCTATTTTATTTTGCAACAAAACTAAATTATAAGACACTAATCGCTGCATGGAATTCATAGGAATAATATTATGTGCCACCCCCAGGTCCTTCTCAACACTGAGGAAAGGGTTATTGCTCCCCAGAGGGATAACTGTAAAGACATTTCTTCTAAAAACAGATGCTGCAAGCCATTTAGAGCCCAAGCCTTGTATTCTGCTGTCAGTGTGTGTAATAATTAGCACTGATATCTTCAATGAGGCCTCGATTTTTAGACAGTTATAGAGCATCATGCCAGGAATCAAGGAAATTCTTCACATTGCAATATATAGTATGATGGTGATGATAATGGATTGTCATATGAGAGGGGAAAGGTTCCTTTGTTCACATACTTTTTTGTTGTTGTTGTTCTTGGTGGTTTGTTTCTTAAGTTACCTAAAAAATTTCAGAAACCCATATACCATTTAATTGCTAGCCTACGCAATATTGTAGTCTACAGTAATTTGCCAAGTTAAGCATAATCAATCTGACTGATGCAAGTCAGTTGAGAAGTATCCACCAAGGGCAGCAACTTAATTAAAATCAATTTAAAAAGATTTTAGTTAAATCTGTGCAATTTGTGTGTACACAAAAGGAGTAAAAATTTCTAAAGTACCAAAAACTTACTGAAGACTGATTTGCATTTTGAAAAGTGACTTAGACAGCAAGTAACTTAAGTCCCATTGACTTTGTGACATCTGGGCTGCTAATTGCATATATTACTCTAGAAAATGGGACTTAAGTGCTTTTGAAAATTTTAACGAATAAGAATGAAATCTATAAAGGAGATGGACTAGATGCAATAGAGATTCTAATCTTTGGAAAAGTCAAGGTGATAGCAAGTATTCAACTTCCTCATGCAACACCCCCAACAGCACAGACAACATAGAAGTATGTGCTGATTTGTACAAAGATTTATATTTGGAGTAAGACTCAGAGGGACTGAGGAAGGAGAGATTTTTTTTTTTTAAACAAAAGTTAATGTGAAAAAGAATTGTGGAGAACATGGCTGTGCAAACCCTATAGCTTAGAAAAACTAAAGGGGCATAAGTTGTTTGTACACAAAGCATTAACATCTAGTAGCTAGAAAGATTAATTTTACAGGGAAGGAAACACTGGATATGGATATAGCTCTCATGTAAGTATCACACTAGCACCATCCCACTATTTTCTTGCTCATTTTCCCTGCACAGCTTGGGGAAAAGACATTTCAATATTACACTTTAGAGGTAGAGAAACTGAAGTACCTTTGCATTTACTTTTAAACTGGCTGCAGTTCACATTATAAAGACAGCAAAACAAATATCAAGCACAAAATCTGAATAAAAATATAAAAATTCCAGCACAGATCTGTTGGTTCTTGCATACTCTTTTCTCCACCTGCTTTTGCGGTGAACATCTGGAAACACTGGCGAAAGTACTTGGCTTCTGACAGTGGCCAATGCCAAGTGCCCCAGAGGGAATGAACAGAACAGGTAATCATCAAGTGATCCATCCCCTGTCGCTCATTCCCAGCTTCTGGCAAACAGAGGCTAGGGACACCATCCCTGACCATCCTGGTTAATCGCCAGTGATGGATGTATCCTCCATGAACTCATCTAGTTCTTTTTTTAACCCTGTTATAGTCTTGGCCTTCACAATATCCTCTTGCAAGGAGTCAAACAGGTTGACTGTGCATTGTGTGAAAAAATACTTCCTCTTTTGTTTGTTTTAAACCTGTTGCCTATTAATTTCATTTTGTGACCCCTAGTTTTTGTGTTAAAAGTAAACACTTATTTACTTTCTCCACACCAGTCATGATTTTATAGACCTCTATCATATACCCTCTTAGTTGACTCTTTTCCAAGCTGAAAAGTCAGTCTTATTAATCTCTCCTCACACCCCAATCATTTTTGTTGCCCCTTTCTGAACCTTTTCCAGTTCCGATATCTTTTTTGAGATGAGGCAACCACATCTGCATGCAATATTCAAGATGGGGGCATACCATGTATTTATATAGAGTCAATATATTTCCTGTCTTATTTTCCATCCCTTTCTTAATGATTCCCAACATAGTTCGCTTTTTTGACTGCCACTGCACAGTGAACTATCCACAGAAAACTATCCATAATGACTCCAAGATCTTTCGAGTGGTAACCCTAATTTAGATCCCATCATTTTATATGCATAGTTCGGATTATGTCTTCCAATATGCATTACTTTGCATTTATCAACATTGAATTTCACCTGCCATTTTGTTGCCCAGTCACCAGTTTTGAGAGATCCTTTTGTCACTCTTCACAGTCTGTTTTGAACTTAACTATCTTGAGTAGTTTTGTATCCTCTGCAAATTTTGCCACCTCACTGATTACTCCTTTTTCCAGATCATTTATGAATATGTTGAATAGGACTGGTCCCAGTACCTCTGGGGGACACCACTATTTACCTCTCTCCATTCTGAAAACTGATCTTTTATTCCCTATCTTTTAACCAGTTACCGATCCATGAGAGGACCTTCCCTCTTATCCCATGACAGCTTACTTTGCTTAAGAGCCTTTGGTGAGGGGCCTTATCAAAGGCTTTCTGAAAATCTAAGTATACTATATCCACTGGATTCCCCTTGTCCACATGCTTGTTGACCCCATCAAAGAATTCTAGTAGATTGGTGGGGCATGATTTCCCTTTACAAAAACCATGGTGACTCTTCCCCAACAAATTATGTTAATGTAAGTGTCTGAATTTTCTTCTTTACTATAGTTTCAACAAGTTTGCCTGGTACTGAAGTCAGGCTTACCAGTCTGTAATTGCCAGGATCACTTTTGGAGCCTTTTTTAAAAATTGGTATCACATTAGCTATCCTCCAGTCATTTAGTACAGAAGCTGACTTAAAGGATAGGTTACAAACTACAGTTAGTAGTTCTGCAATTTCACATTTGAGTTCTTTCAGAACTCTTAGAAGAAAACCATCGGGTCCTGGTGACTTATTACTGGTTAGTTTATCAATTTGTTCCAAAACCTCCTCTAATGACACCTCTATCTGGGACAGTTCCTCTGATCTGTCACCTAAAAAGAATGGCTCAGGTTTGGGATTCTCCCTCACATCCTCAGCCATGAAGACCGCTGCAAAGAATTAATTTAGTTTCTCCGCAATGGCCTGATAGTCCTTGAGTGCTCCTTTAGCATCTTGAACATCCAGTGGCCCTACTAGTTGTTTAGCAGGCTTCCTACTTTCGATATACTTTAAAAAATTGCTAATACTTTTTGAATCTTTGGCTAGCTGTTCTTCAAATTCTTTTTTGGCCTTCCTAATTATATTTTTACACTTCATTTGCCAGAGTTTATGCTTCTTTCTATTTTCCTCACTACGATTTAACTTACACTTTTTAAAAGGATGCCTTTTTGTCTCTCCCTGCTTCTTTTACTTTGTTGTTTAGCCACAGCGGCACTTTTTTGGTTCTCTCTGTTTTTTTAATTTGGAGTATTCATTTAAGTTGAGCCTCGATTATTGAGCCTCTTATTTTTCCATGCAACTTGCAGGGATTTCACTTTTGGTGCTGTATCTTAATTTCTGTTTAACTAGCATCCTCATTTTTGTGTAGTCCCCTTTCTGAAATTAAATGCTACAGTGTTTTCCCCTCCACAGGGATGTTAAACTTAATTATATTACGGTCACTATTACCAAGCAGTCCAGCTATAGTCACTTCTTGGACCATATCCTGTGCTCCACTTAGGCCTAAATCAAGAATTGCCTCAGCTCTTGTGGGTTCCAGGACTCGCTACTTCAAGAAGCAGTTTCTTGACACCTTAAATGACTCTCTCTACATCCCATCCTGAGGTGACATGTACCCAGTCAATATGGGGATAGTTGAAATCCCCAATTATTGAGTTTATTTTTATAGCCTTTCTAATCTCCTTGAGCATTTCACAGTCACTATCACCATCCTGGTCAGGATATCCCTACTGCTATAGTCTTCTTAGAGCATGGAATTACTATCCATTGAGAATCTCTGGTAGTTTGGTTCATTCCCTATTTTTACTTCATTTGATTCTATGCTTTCTTTCACATATAATGCCACTCCCCCACCAGCACAACCTCTTTCTGTCCTGCCAATATATTTTGTATCCTGCTATTAGTGTCCCATTGATTATCCTCATTCCACCAAGTTTATGTAATGCCTATTATATCAATATCCTCATTTAATACAAGGCACTATAGTTCACCCATATTATTTAGACTTCTAGCATTTGTTTATAAGCACTTTAAAAACTTGTCACTTTTTAGCTGTCTGCCCTTACATGATGTCATTGAATGGGACTCTTTCATTTGACTGTTTCTCATCAGATCCTACCCATATTTTATCATCTTCCATTTTCTCCTCCTTACTAGGACAGAGAGAATCTCCATTAATAGAGCCTCCCCTAAGAGAGGTCTCTGTCCAAACTACATGCTCCTCCGCACCTGTCGACTGTCCCCCAGCCCTTAGTTTAAAATCTGCTCTATGACATTTTTAATTTTAAGTGCCAGCAATCTGGTTCCATTTTGGTTTATGTGAAGCCCATTGTTCCTGTATAGGTATTCTCAGTACAAGAGGACACCATGACATTATCTGGAAGGAGGATCCCAACTATGAGACCATTTTCCTCTGCTCCAGTTGGATGTTCTCCTTCCCTGAGACTTTCATCCTCCTCAACAGCACAGAGGTGGTCACACCAGGGGTGGGACCATTCCACTGTATCCCCAAAAGTCTGTCTCCCTTAGCTCCTCCAGTTCAGCCACTCTTGTCTCCAAAGCCTGTTTATGGTCTCAGAGGGCCAGGAGCTCCTTGCACCAAATGCACACATATGGCACCTGCCCATAGGGTAGGTAATAATACATGCTGCATTGGGTGGAACAAACTGGATAGCCCGCACTCTGCTGCTGGACTTCTGCTTGCCTTCTCTTTTTACTCCCGCAGCTTGCTCCTTTGTTGAGGTTTAGTTTTTATCGTGGGGCATTTTTGGCTTTAAGTTTAAAGAACATTAAGTGTACCTAGCCCTCCTCGTCACAGTCTCCCTCTAAACTCCCCCACAAAACTCCCATTAACCGCTCCTGTTTGTTAGCATGAAGTAGGTTGTAATCGCTTTAAAAGATATGCTGTAACTCAAGCACAGATAATGAACCTGATTTAGGAATTGGTGAAATTCTATGGCCTGCATTATGCAGAAAGTCAGACTAGACGATTGCAATGGTCTCTTCTGGACTTAAAAATCTAGGAAGCTATTCTGCAATGTAAACATGGAAGAAAAGAAGATTACAATAAAGAAAATGATGCAAGAAAAAACTTTTTGCAAAAGCTTGAGTAAACTTTTTATAAATTAACTCTCTTTATGAGTACAGAAAGACAATATGCTTATTGAGGACCTTTCATCTCAAAGTAGCCCAAAATATTTTACAATTTAAGCTGTAATATAAACCGGGATCATTTCATCTAGTGTTGAAATGAAGCAGTCAGTGGCTGTATAACTGTACAGCAACAGAACAGGATCCAAACATACTTTAAGCAGTTGAAACTGCAGAGGGTTGTAGGTTATCTGAAAGTTGTAATTCAGCTGTGTTACCAAGTTTAATTCTCCCTATGCTTGCAAAAATATTGGGGGGGGGGGGCGCTCTTTAAATTACCTCCAGTGAATTGTCTAGCATGAAACATGTCCTTGATCATTAGGAAAGGACACTCTAGCACCATACTTTGAGCTAGTACTCAATCTAAGCCCAAACAGAAGAGATAGACCATCATTGACTCATGTGATTTATTGGAATGCTCCCCTCCAAATGCTGCATTAGCAGGACTGCTTAGCTTGCCAGAATAGATGGCATCACAGTGAAGGTGTTGTGGCAAGACAAGCTTTGAACCTGCGACTGTCTTGCTAGTTAGTGCAAATGTACTACAGGTATATACAATACAAGAAGTGACAAAAATGGCAAGCAACAGTCTAATGTAAACTACATAATAGGCTGTTTGATGCTAGTAACAAGAAAAATTAAGATACACAAAGGTAGAAATTGATTATGTACTCGCATTTTTAAATTCAGCACTAGGAGTGCAAATTTCAAATGCACTTCATTAATAAAATACCAAAGATTGTGCTGGACACCAGCTAGATGACAGGCAGAACATCTACAGCCTGGTGGAGATGCAGATACCCATATGTCTAGGATCTACCACAACAGGCTCATGTGAACAACCATCTGTACTCACAGCTCAATGCTGAGTTGTCCCATTAGCCATCTGTTAAATTATGTCTGTTCTGCTATGAGGATAACCCAGGTAATCCAGTCTAAAGAGAGTAAGTCTTCATAACTCTTACCATACACAAGTTTCACTAAGACTATGGAAACTTCCACATCCTCCCCGAATCTTAGAGTGCAAATCACACCCAGTACCTACCTTCAGAACAGATTAAAAACAACTTTAGGAGTCAGCCTGAACTCTGCCCACCACCGTGTCTTCTAGGACTGGATGATATTTCCACGCAGAAAAGACCCTAATATAGTCATCTATATGGAAGAATTGGTAGGGGGGCAACTTGGGCGGCAGTGATCATGAGGTGGTGGAGTTCAGGATCCTGACAAAAGGAAGAAAGGAGAGTAGCAGAATACAAACCCTGGACTTCAGAAAAGAAACGGTTACTCACCTTCTAGTAACTGTTGTTCTTCGAGATGTGTTGTTCATGTTCATTCCAAGCAGGTGTGTGCGCGCCGCGTGCACACCAGCCGGAAGATTTTCCCATAGCAGCATCCGTAGGGTTGGCTCTGGCGCCCCCTGGAGTGGCGCCTTTATGACGCTGTATATAGGGGCCAGCCGACCCCCCACCGCGTCAGTTCCTTCTTGCCGATACTCCGACAGAGGGGTAGGAGGGTAGGGATTGGAATGGACATGAACAACATATCTCGAAGAACAACAGTTACGAGAAGGTGAGTAACCGTTTCTTCTTCTTCAAGTGATTGTTCATGTCCATTCCAAGCAGATGACTCACAAGCCCAAGTCTAGGTGGTGGGGTCGGAGGTCACTGCAGACTGGAGGACTGCACGGCCAAATGCAGCATCCTCCCTAGCCTGGTGCGTAATGGCGTAGTGAGCCGTAAAAGTGTGGATTGAGGACCAGGTCGCCGCTCTACAAATTTCCTGTGTTGGGATGTGGGCCAGGAACGCAGCTGAAGAGGCCTGCGCTCTTGTGGAGTGGGCCGTGATAGGCGGGGCTGGTATATTGGCCCGACTGTAGCACTCCTGGATACAGGTTCTGATCCAAGCCAAGATCCTCTGTGACGTGACCGGGAGCCCCTTCCTACTGTCAGCCACAGCTACGAAAAGTTGGGCCGACTTCCTGAAGGGTCTCGTCCTTTCTATATAAAATGCGAGAGCCCTGCGAACATCCAGAGAATGCAGCCTGCGCTCCTTAGCCGAGGAGTGCGGTTTTGGATAAAACACAGGGAGAAAAGCGTCTTGACCCACGTGAAACAGGGAAACCACCTTAGGTAGGAACGCAGGATGCGGCCTGAGTTGGACCTTGTCCTTGTGGAAGACTGTGTATAGAGGCTCGGATGTCAGAGCTCTGAGTTCCGATACCCTCCGTGCTGATGTGATAGCCACCAAGAACGCGACCTTACCATGAGAGGTATAACAGCGAGCATGAAGCCAGCTGCTTGAACGGGGCCCCCGTGAGGACAGACAGGACCAAATTGAGGTCCCAAGCAGGGACAGGTTGACGGATATGTGGGAACAATCTGTCAAGACCCTTAAGGAACCGTCCAACAAGTGGGTTTGCAAACACTGAGGTCCCCCCCTCTCCAGGGTGGAATGCGGAGATTGCAGCAAGGTGGACTCGAATCGATGAGAGAGTTAGTCCCAGGTGTCTCAGATGTAGCAAATAGTCCAAGATGAGAGGGATCGGGGCGAGCAAGGGGCCCTGACCGTGCTGTGTAACCCAGAGGGAGAAGCGCTTCCACTTGGCCAAATACGTAGACCTTGTCGACGGCTTCCTGCTGCCCAACAGGACCTGTCTGACCTGATGGGAGCATTGTAACTCCAGTGGGTTTAGCCATGGAACATCCAAGCTGTGAGGTGGAGTGACTCCAGGTTTGGGTGAAGGAGGCGACCGCGATCCTGCGTGATCAAGTACGGTAGTAGGGGCAACCTGAGCGGAACCCTCGTAGACATGTGTAGGAGAGACATGTACCAATGCTGACGTGGCCACGCAGGAGCTATGAGGATGAGTTGAGTGTGATCTCTGCAGGCCTTGAGGATCACCTTGTGAATCAAGGGAATCAGGGGGAAGGCGTAAAGAAGCCCGTCTGCCCAAGAGAGGAGAAACGCATCTGATAGGGATCCCTGACTGCATCCTATGAGGGAGCAGAATTGACGACACTTCCTGTTCTCGTTGGAAGCAAACAAGTCCACCTGGGGATGACCCCAGAGTCGGAAAATTGAGAGAACTATGTCCCAGCAGATAGACCACTCATGACCCTGGAACAAGCGGCTGAGAGTGTCCGCGAGCGCGTTGTGCGTGCCGGGGAGGTAGGATGCTATCAGGTGAATTACGTTCTGTACGCAAAAGTCCCATAATGCTTGGGCCTCCTGGCAAAGGGGAGAGGAGCGAGCACCACCCTGTTTGTTGATATAAAACATCGTTGGAGTATTGTCTGTGAGGACAGAAACGCACTTGCCCGCAAGCTGGGACTTGAATGCCATGCATGCGAGGCGTACCGCTCGCAATTCCCTGACATTGATGTGAGATGAAAGATCCTCCCTCGACCAAAGACCTTGGGTCCGGAGGTGGCCCAGATGTGCACCCCATCCCTGATCCGATGGGTCTGTTACCAGGGTCAGGGAGGGCTCTGGTTCGAGGAAAGGGACCCCCCTCGCAGACCACCCATGGGTCGAGCCACCATTGGAGGGAGTCCAACACCGGACGAGGTAAAGTCACCACTAAGTCTAGGGAGTCCCTGACTGGCCGATAAACCCCTGCCAACCAAGATTGGAGAGGGCGCAGTCTGAGCCTGGGGTGTCTGACGACATAGGTACATGCTGCCATGGTGCCCTAGTAATTTGAGGCAGCTTCTTACTGTGGTGGTAGGGTAACTTTGGAGGCTGAGAATGATGTTGGACAAAGTTCGGATTCTGGCCTCTGGGAGATATGCTCTGGCTTGTGTCGAGTCCAGAAGTGCTCTTATGAATTCGATTCTTTGTGTTGGAGAAAGAGTGGACTTGGCCTCGTTGAGTAAGAGGCCGAGGGAGCTGAAGGTGTGCCTGATGAAGACCACCTGAGCCTCCGCGAGTGCCTTGGTCCTGTCCTTGATGAGCCAATCGTCCAGGTAAGGGAATACCTGGATCCCTTGCCTGCGGAGGAAGGCTACCATGACTGCCATGCACTTCGTGAAGACCCTTGGGGTTGCTGATAGACCGAAGGGTAGGACCGTGAACTGTAGATGAACGTCGCCGACGAGAAACCTGAGGTAACGCCTGTGGCGAGGGATTATCGCGATATGGAAGTATGCATCCTTTAAGTCGAAGGCGGCATACCAGTCTCCTGGATCCAGGGAAGGAATGATGGAGGACAGGGAGACCATGCGGAACTTGAGCTTCTTGACAAACTTGTTGAGACGCCGCAAGTCCAGAATAGGTCTGAGGCCCCCTTTCACTTTCAGTATTAGGAAATATCGAGAATAGAAGCCCTTGCCCCGTAGTTCAGGAGGCACCTCCTCCACTGCCCCTGCTGTAAGGAGGGACTGAACTTCTTGAAGGAGAAGTTGCTCGTGAGAGGGGTCCCTGAAGAGGGACAGGGAGGGGGGCTGGTGGGGCGGGAGGGAGGAAAACTGGATAGAATATCCCTCTACCATGCGAAGCACCCAAGTGTCTGACGTGATCCGGGCCCACGCATGATAGAAGGGGAACAGACATGATGAAAAGGTAAGGTTGGGAGGATCCAGAGATCTGTCCGGTAGGCCGACCTTGACCGAACCCTCAAAATGGTGGCCTAGGCCCCTGAGGAGGCCTTGGTTGGGCAGAAGACTGTCCGAAGGGCTGCTGTTGTTGCCTCCTCCTGCCAGTCCGCGGTCTCCTGCGCACGGCATCACCTTGATTTTGAGGTTGATATGGAGGTGGGTCTTGTGGCAGCCTAAACTGCCTACGCTGAGTAACAGGGGTGTGTAGGCCTAAAGAACGGAGACTGGTCCACGAGTCCTTTAGGCTATGGAGCCGTTTGTCCATCTTTTCTGAGAAAAGCGTGGGCCCTTCGAAAGGTAAGTCCTGTATAGTCTGTTGGACTTCATGAGGAAGGCTGGAAACTTTAAGCCAGGCTCCACGCCTCATGAGGAGACCAGTAGTGAATGTGTGCGAGGCCGAATCGGCTGCGTCCAAGGCTGCCTGAAGGGAAGCTCGAGTAATTAATCTGCCCTCCTCGACAAGGGCCGAGAACTCGGCTCGTGAATCCTGCCGGAGGAGGTCCGTAAACCTAGACAAAGCCGAGCACGTGTTGTGTCCATACCGGCTCACTATGGTTTGCTGATTGGCAATACGCAACTGTAGGCCCCCTGTTGAATAGACCTTATGTCCGAAGAGATCCAACTTTTTAGCCTCTCTATTTTTAGGAGTGGATCCCTGAAAACCTTGTCGCTCCCTCTGGTTGGCGGCATCCACCACCAGGGAGTCCGGCGGGGGGTGCGTGTAAAGATGTCCATAGCCCTTGGTTGGGACAAAATACCGCCTCTCAGTCTTTTTGGCTGTAGGGGCCAATGAGGCTGGAGTTTGCCACAAAGTGCGGGTTGTGTCCGCAATGGTTTTTATGAGGGGTAGGGCCACCCTAGATGGGCCCGACGGGGCCAGGATATCAATTACAGGATCAATGTCCACCTCGATCTGTTCTGTCTGTATCGAGAGACTCTGGGCCACTCGAGTAAGGAGCTGTTGGAGGAGTCTATTATCTTCTAAAGCCGGAGCAGCAGAAGTCCCCGCTACTGCCTCATCCGGAGATGAAGAGGAAGATGTTCCATGTAGCTGCCCTTCATCTAGCATGTCTCCCTGTGTAAGGGCCTGTGGCACATGGTACTCCGGCTGTGCGGCCGGTGCGGGCTCAAGATGTGGCACCGCAGCCGGTACCGGGGTCGCCACCGAACGCCGAGGAGTGCTGGGCGGTGCCTGCGCTGAAGGAAGCAAAGCCCCTGTCGGTGCCGCTGTTTGACCTGGGGGTGCCGTAATGCCTTGTGGCACACTCCTGTCAGACGGCGGTGCCGGTGGCATTAGCAGTGGTGCCCCAGACACTGAGGAGACGGAAGCGGTTCGTGAGCGGGGCCCGTACGCCTGACCCACTGACTGATGGTAGGCCCATGGCGTCCAGAATGGCCACTGTGGAGGTGGTTGCCACTCCTGCTGCTGATGCCACTGTGGCGGGTATGGTTGGGCACTCCTACGCGAGGACGATCTGCTCCTCGATCTGTTAGAACGGTAGGAGTCCGCCTCCGAGTCAGAAGTCTCTGAATAGGAGGACATCGGAGGAACGGTACCCACAGTCGCCGGCTGGGGTGCTAGCGCTGGTGCCGCTACTGTGACGCCGTGTGGAGAGTGCGGTGAGTGCATTGCCGGTTTACCCTTAGAGTGATACTGGGGCCCGGCGGCAGCCGGAGGTTGTCTGCACCGGTGCGGCGATGCCAGCACCGGAAGGTTCAAGAGGTCTGAGGCAGCCTCAAACGCCTCAGGTATCGATGGGAGGCAGACCTCCTCCATAATGTCCGGGGATCTATGGCATTCCAGACTGACCTTTCCCTCTCCGGGGTGGGAGTCAACGGGATGGCCAGATGGGTCTGCGGCGCGGGTTGCCCCGTAACAATCGTGGACTGCGCCCGACCTTTAGAGTCCCGGTGGGGAGATTGTTCGGTCCGCGGCCTGTTCTTTTTAGCCGGCACCGGCGAACGAGAGCGGCGTCTTGTTGAAGACAATTTCTTATGTGCCAACTCTCTGTGGTGCCGGGGTCTTGGGGCCCTGGCTTCACGACCTATCTCCGGTGCTGGGGCACTGTGCACCGAGGATGAAGTGCTGGGTGCCGGCTCTGAAGGTCCAGGATCCGATTGCGGCCGCAGTGTCACCTCCATTAGGAGGACTTTAAGTCTCTGCTCTCTATCCTTGAGAGTCCTGGGGCGAAAAGCCCTGCAAATAGGACACCTGTCCCTTTGATGGGTCTCCCCAAGGCACCGCAAGCAGGAAGAGTGCGGATCACTTTTTGGCATAAACTTCCCGCAGTCCCGACAGGGTTTAAACCCTGGGGATCCGGGCATGCCCCAGCGGGGCGACGAAAAGTTGGAGAAAACCCCCCCAACTGACACCTATCTAACAGTAACACTAACTACTAACTAATACACTATGTACAAGAACTATAGAACACTGCCACGATTGCTAAAGAGCAAGAGAAGTTCCAGCTAGCCGTCACCGGCGGTAAGAAGGAACTGAGGCGGTGGGGGGTCGGCTGGCCCCTATATACAGCGCCATAAAGGCGCCACTCCAGGGGGCGCCGGAGCCGACCCTACTGACGCCGCTATGGGAAAATCTTCCGGCTGGCGTGCACGCAGCGCACACACACCTGCTTGGAATGGACATGAACAATCACTCGAAGAAGCAGCAAACTGACTCCCTCAGGGAACTGACGGGCAAGATCCCCTGGGAGACTAAATATGAAAGGAGTCCAGGAAAGCTGGTTGTATTTTAAAAAAGCCTTTTTGAGGGCGCAGGAACAAACCATCCTGATGTGCAGAAAGAATAGCAAATATGGCAGGCAACCAGCTTAGCTTAACAGAGAAATCTTCGGTGACCTTAAACACAAAGATGAAGCTTACAAGAAGTGGAAACTTGGACAGATGACTAGGGAGGAGTATAAAAACATTGCTCGAGCATGCAGGGGTGTAATCAGGAAGGCCAAAGCACAATTGGAGTTGCAGCTAGCAAGGAATGTGAAGGGTAAGAAGAAGAGTTTCTACAGGTATGTTAGCAATAAGAAGTTGGTCAGGGAAAATGTGGGACTCTTACTGAATGGGGGAGGCAATCTAGTGACAGATGTGAAAAAGCTGAAGTACTCAATGCTTTTTTTGCCTCAGTTTTCATAGACAAGGTCAGCTCCCAAACTGCTGCACCGCAGCAAAGTATGGGGAGGAGCTGAGCAGTACTCAGTGGTGACAGAACAGGTTAAGGACTATTTAAAAAAGCTGGACATCCACAAGTCCATGGGCTGGATGCAATGCATCTGAGGGTGCTGAGGGAGTTGGCTGAAATGATTGCATAGCCGTTGGCCATTATCTTTGAAAATTTGTGGTGATTGGGGGAGGACCCGGACAATTGGAAAAAGGCAAATATAGTGCCCATATTTAAAAAAAAAGGGAAGGAGAATCTGGGAAACTACATACCCATCAGCAACAGCTCTGTCCCCGGAAAAATCATGGAGCAGCTCCTCAAAGAATCCATTTTGAAGCACTTGGAGGAGAGGAAGGTGATCAGGAATAGTCAGCATGGATTCATCAAGGGCAAATTATGCTTGACTAACCTCATTGCTTTCTATGATGAGAACTGGCACTGTGTATATGGGGAAAGCGGTTGATGTGATATACCTTATCAAAAGCTTTGCTAAAGCCAAGAATACTGTGGGAGACCTGCCAGCAAGTTAAAAAAAAAGTATGGATTGGATGATTATACTATAAGGTGGATAGAAAGCTGGCTAGATTGTCGGGCTCAATGGGTAGGATCAACAGCTCAATGTCTAGTTGGCAGCTGGTATCAAGCAAAGTGCTTCAGGGGTCAGTTCTGGGGCTGGTTTTGTTCAACACCTTCATTAATGATCTGAATGATGGGATGAATTGCACCCTCAGCAAGTTCATGGATGACACTAAGCTGTGGGGGAGAGGTAGATACACTGGATAGGAATAGGGTCCAGAGTGACCTAGACAAATTGGAGGATTGGGTCAAAAGAAATCTGATGAGTTTCAACAAGGACAAGTGCAGAGTCCTGCACTTCAGAGGGAAGAATCCCATGCAGTGCTACAGTCTGGGGACCGACTGGCTAAGCAGCAGTTCTGCAGAAAAGGACCTGGAGATTACAGTGGACAAGAAGTTGGATGAGAGTCAACAGTGTGCCCACGTTGCCAAGAAGGCTAACGTCATATTAGGCTGCATTAGTAGGAGCATTGCCAGCAGATCGAGAGAAGTGATTATTCTCCTCCATTCAGCACTGGTGAGGCCACATCTGTGTCCTGTTTTGGGCCCCCCACTACAGAAAAGATGTGGACAAATTGTAGAGAGTCCAATAGAGAGCAACAAAAATGATTAGGGGGCTGGGGCACATGACTTATGAGGAGAGGCTGAGGGAGCTGGGATTATTTAGTCTGCAGAAGAGAAGAGTGAGGGGGGGATTTGATAGCAGCCTTCAACTACCTGAAGCGGGGGGGGGGGGGTTCCAAAGAGGATGGATCTAGGCTGTTCTCAATGGTGGCAGATGACGGAACAAGGAGTAATGGTCTCAAGTTGCAGTGGGGGAGGTCTAGGTTGGATATTAGGAAGAACTATTTCACTAGGAGGGTGGTGAAGCACTGGAATGGGTTATCTAGGAAGGTGGTGGAATCTCCTTCCTTAGAGGTTTTTAAGGCCCAGCTTAAAGCCCTGGCTGGGATGATTTAGTTAGTGTTGGGCCTGCTTTGAGCAGGGGGTTGGACTAGATGACCTCCTGAGGTCTCTTCTAATCCTAATCTTTTTAAATCTTGCATTGTAAATCCACAATTTACAGGCTAGTGGTTCCTCATCTAGCACCTTCTACTCTCAGGCTCCTCTCCTTCCGCATTCTCCTTTCTATATCCCAACATTCCCTTCATCTCTCATTTCACCATCTTCCGTTTACTTCAGACTGATCCATAAGAAGTTAATTGACTATTGCCGGCTTGAACTCTAACGTAACTACCTACTTTAAATGTTTATTTTATGTTTTCACACCTATTGACAAACTTTGGAGCAAAATGAAACTTTTCCACCTCTTACTGTTTGGTCTTCTCAAGGGACATTTCTTAGGACAAAATCTAATCAATCTGCTCTCTATGTTTGCATCTGAAGTTCTTACAAAATAATAATCTTAAAAAAACTTTTAGCCATCTGTATTTTAAAGAACTAGATTAAGACCGTAATCAAACATTTTGGGGGAGGAGGGGTGAGACGGGAGAGGAGAGAAGAGAGGAGAATGGAAAATACACTCAGAAACTCAGCATTTTTCAAACCACAGACATGCAAAACTTCCTGCAATTTACTGACTGCCATTTGAGGGTCAGATGAATTAGGACGGTCCTAGTACAATGTGTTCAAAAGAAGATGGTAAGGGTTGTGCTTCTGAAAACACATTTAACCATCTTCTCCAGCTGCACATAAGAGATCAGGAGAAAGTACTTGTTTTAGTAGGAAAGATGAGCAGAAAACCTTTAAAAGAGTAGCCCTGTGAAGAACATCCAGACAATGATGATGCAAGCAGAGCAATATCAGTCTTAGTTTTGTGCAGATCAACTCAATACACCAGGACGATGATTTTCTGCCAATGCTGTCATTCAGAATGGGTTACAAAATGCCCCCTCCCTGCCCCAACCTGTTGAAAGCAAACCACATTTTGGTCATCCCCCCTTCTCAGTTGTAGAATACTTCCCCCGTTGCTTCTTTCTGCCAGTGCTGAGACAGACTGGACTTGCATTCAGCCAAGATCTGAAGTAGTCTGTTCCTTCCAAATAAAATCTCCAACTCTAAAATGTTACACAATATATTTGGTATCTTCCTCCCTTTCCATCTAATCTGCAGTTACCCCCATCTCATTTTCCCCACATCTCCCTTTTATTTCCATTCCATCCCCTTCTCCCCAGCCACACTAAGTCCTCTTGCCATGAGTACTTCAATTTTTTTCTACAAAGAGAAGGTCACAAGTAGTTTATCAAATTTATTATGGATAAGTATTTCCATCACTATGTTGTATCTTGTCCAGAAGGGCTTTTAAATCCTCTAGCCATAACAACAACAACTTGCATGGAGAAGACATGGGAGAAGATAGATGGCAGCTTGGAAGCTTCACTATGGTCAAGGGTGTATGATTTAAAGAAATCATTCCAGTTTGATTATATACATGCAAACAAATAAATTTAAACACAAGCACACTCATCCCCAACACAGTGCTGATGGGCGTCTTTTGGCAACTCAAAAGCCACACTACCATCCATTATGTTCTGCCCTGACCTTCTCCTCCATGGGTTACTTTTACTAGCAAACTTCAGATTGGGAATGTTAAAGACTGTAGGTATAAGGTAAGTAATGAAGAATTACATTAATGTGTTGTGTAAGATAAGGAATATAAATAGATCAACTGATTTCCAACTTTCTCTCCCTTTGCAATTGTATAACACCTGACCAGCATGTTTAGATGTTACAGGAAGTAGATCAAATTATTAGGCTGAGAGTTTTAGTAACAAAAACATAAGTCAAGCATTGAAATGCCCATCTCACAAGTGCTTTCCTACATAACCAACCTGCTAAGATCATTCTTCTCTGGTTCAATTTATAATACACAAAAACAAATGATTTACAGCATGTTATCACTAAAATCTGAGTTTAATCTATATTGGTATAAATAGTATAAATTAATATTTGTATAAAATAGTAAATCAGTTCATAACAATGTACTCTTTCTATAAACATCAAAAATAGCAGGTGATTTTAAAAAGTTGATAAGTTATATTTATTTGTAAGCCTCTGAGACTGAAAACTAGTAACTGTTTCATAAATCTAATTCTTTATTAGGAAAACTAGCCCAAACTTCTTGAGTTGTTTCTTCTAACAGCCCAGTTAAAGAAATACAAGCATCTACAAATATTACAAATATGAAATAGATCTCCACAAGCATTCAGCTCCCAAGATGGAAGTGTAAACATGCAAAATTAACAAAATGATTGCTGCAGCAGATAAATCAAATTATAGCATACGTATAGCCTGTATTATTTTCAACACTTATGTTTTGGAGAAAACAATTTCTTAAATAACTTGATACAGGGAGTAACAAGTTGGGAACTACCCCCATCTTTTAGCTTAAGACATCACTATTTGAAGTGTGACATGTCATGTTACCTTGTGATACTTCATAACAATTTGTATAATTCCCTCTTGGCTCCTGTGACTGTACTTGGCCAGTTCTCTCCTCTTAATAACCACTTCAGCATTTTGTCTAATGGCTCCTCATCCTCCCACCCCTCCTTTCTTGGCATCTCTCCAAGTTCTGTCCTCAATCCCCTACTTCTCCAATTACAACGTCTGTAACATCATCTACTCCCTTAGTTTCAACTACCACCCTTATGCAAATAATTCCCAAGTTTTCCCCTGTAGCCATAACCACTTCCCCTTTATCTGCTTCTCCAGCTGTCTCCCAAACAACTCTACTTGGATCTTTTCCATCATCTCAACCTCAGTCTTGCCAAAACTGAACTAATCTGTCCTTCTAAACCCTCTCCCTTGCATACTTCCTATATGGCCTGGTCTACACTGGGAGGCGGATCGATCTAAGTTACGCAACTTCAGCTACATGAATAACATTGCTGAAGTCAACATACTTAGATCAACTTATGGTGGTGTCTTCAGCGCGGTGAGTCGACTGCTGCTGCTCCCCAGTCGACTCTACCTGCGCCTCTCATCAAGCTGGAGTACAGGAGTCGATGGGAGAACGCTCAAGGGTCGATTTGTCACACCAAGACTCAATTGTCATCTGCATCCCCATATACAGTTTCGTATAAGTCCTGTAATGTCTTCTGTCACCAAACCCATCCTTTTCCTCACTACCCCCATTGCAAAAAATGCTTGTCTGCACTTCAATATTGTTTCCATTGGTGTCTCTTTCCTCCCTGGCTTATTTTCTTCTCAAAAACCATCCCTCTCCTCCTGTTTTATCTATGGAAGAAACAGTGTTTTTGACACTGATCAAGTCTCTTGCTTTCTTGAATCTCTTCAGTGACTAAAAGTTCCTTACTTGTTCACAGCCCTTCCAGGGGAGGCTCTTCACCTTCCAAGCCGCACATGATCCTGACTTCTGCTAATTTCTTTAAGCAAATTCCCTTACTGCAGCTCAAAAGAATTATTTGGCAAGGTACTAAACAGAGCTCTTGAGCAAAGCCTGCATTGTTTGACATGGAGATTTTAAGGGCCAAATTTTGGCCTGTTATGTGTGATTACAAGAAGCTGGGACTGGATGACAAGAACTGGATCACTCAATAAATTGCCATGCTCTCTTCATCCCCTCTGAAGCACCTGGCACTGACCACTATCAGAAGACAGGATACAAGGCTAGATGGACCATTGGCCTGACCCAGTATGGCCATGCTTATGTCTGGCTTCCACTAGATTTAATGAGAATCACATGGAACATGACCAGCTGCGGAATTTGGCTTACAGCAGGAGGATCTTCCCAGAAATAAAAGAAGGGAAGCCACCACATTTTCACCAGTGAGTGTGCACCAGAGTTGAGAGGAACAAAATCAGTCAAAAATGGAAAAAATCTTTCCTTTGTGCCATAACACCAGCATAATCCACAAAGAAAAGTGTACTGCTGAAAAACACAGTCCAGGTTAAATAATTGTGTGTGTTAAGAGCAAACATTAAAGTTAGCATTCAGCTCACTGAACAAATTCAGTACACATGTACACCATTTCCTATTATATTGTCTGCACACCAGCTTGTTTATAGTGCACCAGAAATTAACTCAGGCATGTATAAATGCAGTTTGGATTTGTTTAACCCATACAATCCTGACATTCTCCTGAAGTCATTCCTCAAGGGGAAAGTGGAAAAGCTACCAAAAAGTGGAGGAGCAGAAAGGATTTATTCTGAAGGCATTATCGAAAAAATAGAAGACTTAAAATCCAAGAGACAGAAAACAAAAGTTACCTTTCGCAGTTATAAAAAAAAGTAGCAAGTGTAAGAGGGGAGAGAGTGCATTAGAAACAGATAAAGAATGCCCCAAAAATCTGAACATCTACAGAAATAACAGAGGGAAAGATGCCAAAAGGAGAAGGGAACATTGACTATAATTCCAATACTCAGTTTTATAATAAAACTGCTTTGCTTTTGCATGATATTTTCCATTACAATAAGTAAGGGTTATAGATGAAGAACAGAAAAGGGAGAATGGGGGTGTGTCTGACAGGAAAATGAAGGGGAAGTCAGTGTTAAAAAGAATTAAATATTTTCAAGAATCTAACGTTATTTCTAATTTTGCAGGTGCTCAAGCACAAAATTAAAAGCCAGCGTTGAACATTTGATGTTTACTATATCAATTAACATACTCCTGGACTATTTTAACACCTTTTGCATTAATTTATTTTTGTAAATGAAAATTTGTCATTAATTGTAAAGCTTTATTAATGCCATGCTAGTTTCAAGATTTAAATCCATGCAGATCAGGACATCACACCATTACCTTGTCATGCTCTGTTCTTCCTCGCTCTTTCTTCAATGCACACATCTGTGTTATGTGTGCAAAATTGTAGGAAAAAGGCAATTAAATAGTTTTGAAAAAATGCTTATTTTACATATAGCTTGTTCAAAATAGAGGTATTGTAATTAGCTACAATTTTTGTGTAATATGAATGGGAAGTTCCACTGGGCTGGAACCTCTCCATATTTGGCTGTAAAGTACCTAGCACACGTAGGCGCCATGAATAATTTTCTCACTCGATATTTAGGTTTGTGTGCATCTTATTCTACCCCAGTCAGTGGTAATTTATCCAGGTGTTTCACACACTCTCTAGGCAGTTCTACATATTTTATTTCAGTACTGATTTGGCAGTCAGGGCTGGCATAGACTAATGATAATTTGCTTGGCAATTAGATTTATGCATTTTTTTATGCAAGCACAGAGTTCCCTCCCTTAAAAGTTGGTTCAACTATTGCCTTTCCCCCCTACTTTCCAGTAGGATAGCTAAGATTTATTAGATTTTTCAGGTAGGATTCTTTCAGCACTGCAAGTCTGAATCAGCAATCACTTTATATTTGGGGGGAGGAGTAAAACCACTGAAAGCTTTTTCCTGTCTCCTACTAAAAGGAGGGATACATTTAGCCACTGTCTTGGCTGGCACAAAAGGTTGAGATAAAAATAGTTATATAGGTGAATGGACGAGAGGTTCTCAAGCAGTTTGTCCTAGCATAATGCACACAATAATGAGACAGCCAGGGAATTAAGCCAAGGGTGAAGAACAAAAGCAAAAATACATTCTCCCACCTGATTGTGGTTCAATCCCAGCTTCATTTCCCAGGCTTCTGGACTGCCTTTTTAAAACGTTGCTTGTGTTCTTCTCTACAAATACCTTCCTTACAAAGATCTTTCCATATCTCTGTTTGCTCCCTCTGGGACCCTGACCAAATCTCTTCTCTATTGTTGGCTCCTACCCAATACTAAACATTGTATTAGGAGACCCAACATGAAACTCTTAGCATGCTACTTTTAAACATACTCATCTTTGAAAATAGTCTTGATTACGATACACTTATTTTAAAATGGTCTATTCCACCATTTTTATCAAGTCATTTTTATGTTGTCAATTTTATGGCCACAATTTTTAAAAATGCTTTTTAGAATCTACCCATTTATGGCTGAAGTGGCCTACATAAATTGAGTTGGTATTCTGGAACAGTTTTGCGTGGAAAAAATATTCACATAAAACCAAGATAAAACCTTCATGGGATAGCAGCTAAGTAGAGGTCACAGACAGAATGGACATAGAAACTCAATTAAAGTACACTGTGCAGAATGTTGGCATTGTTGCTGCCCATGCTCCACCATGCACAAACATACATGAATTATAAACAGGATGCTCTGAAACTGACATTTTAGTAAGCACTGCTGCACACTTGAAAAAAATGAAAGGCATGAAAAGCAACATAGCATTTAGCTTAAGCTTTTGCCTACTGAAAGAAAAAAGTGGGGATTACAGCTCATATGCTGAGCTAAATGGTAATACATTCCAAAAATTTCATCTGAGAAAAAAACAACAGCAATTACCAACTCCCCTCCCCCACCACCCCCCGCAAATGGATACAAATAAACTACAGAAATATCAGAGGAGTTGTCTCTCAAGAGCAAGTAGCATACAATTTGAAAGACAGATGAAACCCAGAATGGATTCCAACAGAAGGCCTCGAAGTACAAGTTGGAAATATTATATTGTAGCTCTATTGGAGACAAAAAATAAGCAATTGAAGCAGACCATTATTAGACTACTACAACTGCATAGGGATTCACAAGGATCCTACTCTGCACTGAAGTAAACTATACACCACTAGCTCATACAACAAATACAGAAACAATTACAATTTTCCTGACACCAGAACCTCTTCATGTAGATTCTTTTCTAATATTCTTTTAGAAGCCACTCATTGAACAGAGTGCTGAAGGGACTTTCGAAAAGTTTCCAATTACTCTGATACCAAACAGCCCTCCTCCCCACCTTCCAGCCCCCAGACAAGTAAGCCTTTTTAAAAACTTTTGCTTCCAGAATGTAAAAACGATTACCATAAAAATAAAGAATACAGGTAGAAAGATGTACATGATTAACTCTAAACAATTAATATTTGTCTTATTGTTTACTGAAATGCAACAGTTATTAACAAATTCAATTTGGTTGTGTCAAACATCAACTAGGAGAAAGATTCCACCCAAGTTGGCAAAATCAAGCAATATTAAAGCAGCAACATGTTTTTCATTTCAATTACTATATGGAAATGGCTATAGCACTGAGTATACATATTGTGAATTGATTCACAAAGCAGTATGGGAATCATTTTGAAGACTTTCTTAGTCAAACATCTAATATGTTAAGCCATTTTTAAATTAAAAAAGCTTCAGTAAGGAGGCAGGAATAGAGCACTTAGAAATGAAGTAGTCAGATGTGTAATTTTCATAATTCAAAATCCTGCTAACCCATCATCACATGCAAAACAGTAAAACATTTTCTTTTCACTCTTACAGAGCCACTGAATCTAACAACTTCATTGAATTTAAGCACAAATCAAGTAGCTTCTTTCTTCCTTAAGGCTCAAATGGTAAGACAAGCTGAAAAAGTAACAGAGGATACAGTATTTCTACATTAAGACGTACAAAATCTATTTTAAAATTAATTTCAGAGAGACTAGCAGGCATGAAAAAAATTCAAGCTTTTATGTGTGTGTGTGTGTGTGTGTGTGTGTGTGTGTGTACACACACACACACACACACACACTATACTAGTCCCACTGGAAAAAACATCCTGCAGACTTTACTAGGCCATTGGCAGTTTAAGGTTAGAAAAAATTACATTGTATCTCAGTGATCTGCATTACATTTTCCTGAAAAGTTTAGCTTGTTTGTATGGGAAGCTCAATGTTATTTGAAAGAAAAAAAATATGTATTGCTATAATACAAATTGACCTGAAAGCCAGTAATTTGGTTTAATTCAAGAAATCAGAGTACTGTTTTATATTTCATAGGTTGGAGAGCATCAAAATGAAAGGCCACCTTCTTTTATTTATTCTAGTTTTTGAAAAACAATGCAAGCAAAACCCACATTTCCTATTCCAACATTAATTTGTTAAGACTCAATCCCAAAGCATGTTAACATGCAGCTTTCCTGAAATCCGTTTTGATACACAAGGAGCTCCTTTTAGAGAAATGTCCCTTACTCCCACGATCACACTTGATTCTTCATTTCTTAATAGCAAAATATAATCTGAGCAGTTTACACCCAAAATACTTTAATAAAACACCCACACTGTGACAAGAATGAGACTTTAATCAGTTTTAAGTGGAGTTTTAACACTAAGAGATAAAGGGTTGTTAAACACAATAACAAACGGACATCTGATTTGTATGAGGCATTATCCTGTACATGTCATATTTTGTTGTTTTTGTGTATCCTCAGTGCATAGCATTACACACAGAGCCACTGTTGCACAGCACAATAGTATCTGAAGAGGCTGAATCAGAGTAAGGCTGCTTGACAGACTCAATTTTCGTGTGTGTGTGTACGTACATATATTCATTCTCTCTCTATACACATACATACACACTCTCTCTATATATATGCACACACACACACTCTCTCTCTCTATATATATATGAAAACAGACTGAAAATTTTGAACTGGCAGAGTAAAAGGCAGCTCTGCCAAACTGCAGTTAAAGCCTTTTACCACACAGTTCTACCCCTTCCATCTGCATGCATGACATTTTTAACAGTATTTAAAGGTAAACGAGGCACTTTCTGGCAACCACAGGCATCGTTAACATATTGCACAAATTTGCTATAACTAAACATGGAACTTGCACACTGGCACCCTATTTTTATTTTTTAAAGCTGAAACGTTTGATGCTGTATGTAAACTCCACTTTAGTTTACAATTTGTGCCACAGCAAAGAATCTTGATGCTATTTATACAACTGCCCTTAAATTAACTGTGGCAAAACATTTCGAGTGGGACTACAGATGACTACGGATGGTACAGGGCCTAACAGTAAGCTCTTATGAAAGTGATGCCTTCAAGTAATTTCAGACATGTAAGCTGCTGCACATCCAAGAGTTTAAGTATACAGTCCAGAAACTCCGAGATTACCTACCGAATGCATTTCGAGCTAATTATGAATACTGTCATAAATAAAGTTTTAATAAGGACTCAAAAACCTTTCAGTCATAGTAATTCTTGTCAAGTTCTATGGGGATGGTAACTGAAATAAAGTATAGAAGAGTATGTATAATATATTTTATATATATATAATATATATATAATATATATATAATATATATAATGCCATTTTTCCATTTCCAATGACTACACCATAAAATGTAAGCAAGGCTTCTCAAAAACATTGAAACATTCATAATCAAAACCCTCATTCAGACCTTCACATTCCAAAGGAAAAACAACAACAGTGCAAAAGCCCATTATAATGTCATTATTTCCATTCTGGCCATCAGTGTTACATACTGGAACCACACATTTAATTTTGATATCATGAGCCCAAAAGTGGGACATAGTACAGTGTCAAAATCAAAGTATTTTAAAGCATGAATATTTGTTTATTAGCCAACATGACTTTCAATTGCTAAAAGCAGACATAAGGTAAAACATGTATCAAGGCATAAAGTCTGGTCTTCAAGTAGCCATTGCCTGCTGGCCAATTTAACAATGGGAATTCCGAGTGCTGGACCAGCATTTTTGTTAAGACCTTAAAATCTAATTTAACTTATAAATCAGAAAATCCTATAATAGCTGTGTTATAAGTTTAGTTCATGAATTTGAGGAGCAAAATTGACCAATATTGAAAAAGCATGTTACACCTTTGTTTACCAAAATTTAGGTGAAGTCCTGCCTTGTCTTTTTACAATTCATATTCTCGGTTAATGCTGTTGTACTAGGCCCAGATTCATTTGTTAACTCGGTAAGAACACAGCTAATGAACAATTTCGGCGCCAGTAAGTTAATTAAAATTGGACTTTACACCATAAAGTGTAAATTTTGGGGTAGATATTCCAAAAGTTTGAAGGTCATGGTGTATTTCATAGTGAACCGAATTTTTAAAAATTTCTTCGTATCTGTATTCAACGGTAGTTGTACTCTTAAATTATCTGCAGTCTGAGCATGTCAATCACCATAATATTCAAAAGTGAAGCTCAATCCCTATTTCTGGCTATGAAGGAATGATACAACACTGCCAGTTTGGATATCTAATTCTTTTAATAGCAAACAACAGATAGAATATTTGGGACATGTTCTACTTTTAAAAAGTACACATCTTTATATCTGTGCAGTGTTGAGAATTTATTGCAAGACTGGTTTCCTTTATACCATGTGTAATGTCTCTTTTTAAACATTGTAGGTACTAAGTATTCAAGTAAAATTCCCTAACAGTTAATGACATTTAAAAAAAAGTGTGCAAAACTGCAAAACTCATTGTAATGAATGTAATAGAATGTGTAAGGTCAAAGGGGTGGAAGGGCTGACAGCTGTTTGAATAAATGCATCCATAAATCTTCAAAATAAACATTAACCTGTAGAATCTCAAATTGAAGTTTCTCGTGCACTGTTATAAAATTTATATTTAATGAGAAAAAAGTTTGCAATGCAGCACATGAAGCATTCACAGCAGGTATATGATTGAAAAACTAATAAAATAAGTGTAAGATGTTGACTGATGTATGTACTAATAGCATCTGACTTCCAGCACTGGCCTTGATTACACAGGAGATGGAGCAGCCATTACAATTGAGAAAAACATTTAATAAATCATTGTCTTTTTTAGAACAATTGTTTCAAGCCCATTTTAGGTTGATAGCCTCCACATTTGTATGGTTAAGTCATTGTTGCTGTGTTTCTTATCTGTGACCCCATTATTTTCATATCCCTTCATTTGTGGGTCTTTAAGATGTTGTGGAAGGTTCATTCCTGTACCCCATATGGAATCACTCCCTCTAGCTGCCTTTTCTAGCACCATTATGCTTAAAAAAATAAAATGCACAAACAACAAGCAGTGACAGCGGCCGATTCCTCAAATGTCCAGGATTAATTACTGCAGCATGCTAAAGAAAGGTGCATGTAAGTAGCCGGATACGGTACATAGTCCAGGGTCCAGCATAATATATTCCTTTCAGAGCATTTCTTTCCATTCCCCTATCCAGAATACATGCATTAGAATGTAGTACAACCCTTTAGAAACTTCTCTTAGCCAACCGCGGACCTATCTGTTGCCACTTAAGTGCAAAGAAAGGGGCAGGATGTGAACCTGTATATCAGAAAGCTTTTTTTCCCCCCCAACTGCAGTTGGTGACAGACACAAAAGGAAAAATTCCTACGCATACACATCAGATCTGTCTCCACTTTTATAAAACTGGAATAAAATGGGAAAGTGCCATCTTTATATTTCCTAATTGAAATTTTAATGTCCTTTTGACACAAAAAGGTATATACATAACATAGCTACGTAACCTTTTTCAACTGGACAACAAGTGTCAAACCCTGTAGATTTATAGGGCAAAATAAGATTGGTCAGGAAAGAATTGTTCCTATAATTGGTAATCTGACACAATGTTCTATTGCCATTTGAAAAGGTCCTTTTTCAGTTTATTCAAGTTTGTCTCTTTGTGGTTTTTTTTCCCAGATAAAAAAAATATTCAGACTTTTGTAATCTGCGTATGCTGATCTTCATCAAAAGGTTCGTTCTCTGGATCAGAGTCAGTGGTGTCAGAATATCTATAATGATCAGGTTCATTGTCACTAACGTCCGGTGTTACTGAAGCAGAACTGCTAGCCTCTGGATTTGATGGCTCCTCTGTTTTTGTGAAAAATAGCTTCACCTAAGAAAGAAAGAAAAACAAAAAGTTAATATAGTCTGAGCTTTTCTTTCTTAAAGTAGTTGAGACAATACAGGCCAAGCCTAAACTTGGAAGGCTTTGCTTGTATAGCTATACTGGTAAAGTGCTCCTAGTGTAGACACAGTTTACACCAGAAAGCTTATTCTAGCTCTGCCTAGTGAAATAAATTAAGCCAACAAAAGCACAGTATTGTTGGTAAAACTGCATCTACACTGGGGGGTTTTGCCAGCATGGCTACATCAGTCACAAATCATACCTCTATTCAAAATAGATATAATGGCAAAAAAGTTTGTAGTGTAATCTTGATGACAGTATTGGCTTCAGAGATTGCCAAAACACACAGGTCCTTTAAAATCATTCTACCACGTACATTTGTTTAAAAACTTCCAACTACATACAACCTTCGATATTAAACTTTTGGCATACAAAATTCCAAGTCTCAAATCTAAAACGCTTACAAATTTTTCAGTAGCACAAATGGTAAGGTCATGAACCCATGTCAATAAACAAGTACCTTAGGAAGGGACCGTTAGGAGTTCCCACCACAATCATAAGCAATAAGAAACACCCAATTACAATCAGTGCCCTTTGTGGCACTATTAATTACTCACTATCAATTATCCTTTTTCCCTTTACCCATATTTATACAATTTATATATCAGTGGGTATTAACAGATGGTTAGAACAGTGGTTAAAACAGATGGATATTGTAGTGATGTTTCCAAATAGCAGAAGCATCCTCAGTTAAAAGTAGTCTTATGGCTAGAAAGATAGTATACAGAAATGGCATCTTCTTCCACAAATACACTCCCCATGAGGATTCAGTCATGTCTATTCACTTAAAACAAGGTTGAACACTGAAGTAAACAGTGTTAATTAATAAAATTACAGTTACATTTGGGAACTGAAATGAATTAATTTACTAGACTTGGTTTAAGCACAAGTGGTTCTGTACGTGCATCAATCATTTGTATTCTGAATCACTGCAGTTAACCATATCACCACCATTCTTTAGCACTCTTCTAAACCTTTTCAATTGCAATACCTCTTCGGTTTCAAACAGCTCCGAGAGCAATAGATTCCAGAAAACTACTAAAAGCAAGTTAATCGAAACAATATTTGGTCACATTGTTCTGGGATCCCCCATAATTTTCATATTCCGTCATTTGCAGAATGTGTGTGTGGGAACAAAAGTTTTATAAGCAAGGTAAGAGTACCAAAGGGTTCTTGGAACCAGACATTTCTTTAGTGGAGACAAGGACTTAAAACACAAGCTTCCGAGTGACATGAACGGAATCAGATTATGGATCAAATGCTGAGACAGGAAGCAGAGAGTATGCAATCCTGCACATCAAGGAACTCAACTCATCAAATATTTAGGGTAGAGCTGGTGGATCCACTTGTCAGCCCATGAAGAGGAAATACAAGCAGCATAGAGACTATTATATCCCTGAGGTTTCCTATTTGCTGCCAGAGTAGATATGTCAAGTTTGAGTGTTTTAATTTTTCAGACCATGACCATATTCATAATTTAGGCTGTGTAAGTTGATCAAAGAAACTCTTCAGAATTAAAGACAAAAGTTACAATTAAAAAAAATGATATCTTAACTCCTGAAAAATCTACCCCCTTCTTTTGCAATAATTCCAGGATCAGTTACTGAATTCTTAAACAGATAAACTTAAGCAATGACATATCCAGATACATAACTTTCTAGACTTAGGCAAGTAATATAACAAATGGTTCCTAGATAAACATGTTCTGATAATGCAGTATATATTAAATAACTACACACAGCTCTTCAAAATTCTGTTTATTCTATGCTCCTTAAAAAATACTGACCTTGAAGTTTGGAGAGAAATATCTGTTGGCTTTGTCTTTATTTGCCTTATCTAGATCATTCTTTGTTAACGTAAGGATTAGATATTCCTTGTCATTATCTGAGCGTTCTGTGCTGAAAATACCATCGAGTTCCTGATCTCCAACTAGACTTCCATTTTCTACTTTGTCTGAATTTTCATCCAGTCCTATGAAGAATGTATTTACCCAAAAGTGAAACATTTTGTCCTGTGGGAAAAAGCAAGCTTGCTTTAGTATTTACAGATGGTATATTATCTTATTTGAATACAAGCATCATCTGGTTTTTAAAAATTGATGAGTTTAACAATACCAAACCATGAAAGGAATAAAAATCTAGACAATACTACATCATTGGCACATCAACTATCAGGAAGTAGATTTTCATTAGTCTTCCTACATAACGTACAGACCTTATCTATATTAATCACCACATGGATTTTCCTCAGGTAATCAAATTTTATTTTTTTTAAAAAGGGTCTTTCATAAACCAAAAAGGCTTCAATAAATTAAATGGCCAAATATACAAAATGGGAGATTAAAAACTTAGTACAAGTAGCAAAAAGTGCCAAGAAAATAGTTACTAGGCATATAAAACAAATTTATTTTGTATACAGATACATATAGTAGCTGCTTCCTGACAGACAATCCTTACCAGGCTACTTGGATCAGTAGCACTGATAGTCAGTGAAGGACATCTGTTTTAATATTTGTAATTTAATTAGTGTTCCATTCAACAAAATGTGTTGCTTTTCTTAATTTTATATGAAAAAAGTTTTGGTAAGAAAGAGCACTTGTCAATACAGAAAATATCTGAAAAGGATTAATTTTATTCCCTTGTGTAGATCACCCAAAAGCAAGTGTTTGCTAAGATGGCTGCGGGGGGTGGGGGGGAAGGGGGAAAGAAAGAGAACAGGAGGTGAGCCCCTGGAAAAAAGTATTTGCAGACCTTCTGAAAAGAAAGGAAAATAATATAAATGTTTATTGAGATGCCCAGTTATATTGCTGGCATATCTACTGATCAAATCAAGGTTGAAACATTCTCTCTCAAGCATTCCAAATGATCTGCCTTTGACAGTAAGCAGGGAATAGTTATTACCTGCAAAAAAGTATAAATCACTTTATCTTGCACTGCAGTGTTCCAGTGTGCACATGCAAACAGATGTAAATATTTAATCCAAGTCTCAGACTGATTTATACATTCACTGATGTAACATACAACTAATAAGTACCGATAATTTATGCTCCTGATTTTAATTAGAGGTGTTGTGGGATACTACTGCAGATGCCTGTTTTTTTCACATACATTCCTAGGCAAGCAGCTATAAAGATGTTCTATCCTTTACTGGGTTAAATCTCTGATGAAAGTTAAGATACTATTAAACTTAACCTTTATAACCCCTTAATATATATAATGTCCACATCTGGTTTTCTCCTCCATACTGGCCAACTAATACCAGATCTTCAATGCCATTAAAGTCTGGGTCCAGACTCTAAGATTGTTTCTCTCCCTGAAACCCACCATGACAAATTTACTTCCCTTTTGAATCTCCCCCCCCCCCCCCGACATAAAACTCAAAATGGATTTTACTACCTCCAGAACAAAATGCAGAGCAATTTTTAATATTGCTACAGCCCTTTCCATAATAGTTACCCTGAAGAATGAACTGGCAAAATGGGGGGAGGAAGGGAAGGAGAGGGATGTGTGTCCACAAAAAAGCAATGGTATTTTAAAAAAAAGCATTGAATGGTGTTATACATGAGTAAAATTGGGATTGGGCTCCATCTGAACAAATGAAACTATGTATTTTTATTAGTGCCCATATAACATGATGGAATCAGATACATTTCTAACAACAACAAAAAACACACATCACTGAACAAAACCACTAACCCAGGAACCTATCCTTGTAACAAACCCCGATGCCAACTCTGTCCACATATCTATTCAAGTGACATCATCATAGGACCTAATCACATCAGCCATACCATCAGGGGCTCGTTCACCTGCACATCTACCAATGTGATATATGCCAT
This sequence comes from Trachemys scripta elegans, assembly GCF_013100865.1. Lineage (NCBI taxonomy): Eukaryota > Metazoa > Chordata > Testudines > Emydidae > Trachemys > Trachemys scripta. The sequence goes on along the minus strand of NC_048304.1, from coordinate 91,782,153 downwards.
CATGTGCCAGCAATGCCCCTCTGCCATGTACATTGGCCAAACCGGACAGTCTCTACGCAAAAGAATTAATGGACACAAATCTGACATCAGGAATCAAAATACTCAAAAACCAGTGGGAGAACACTTTAACCTGTCTGGTCATTCAGTGACAGACCTGCGGGTGGCTATATTACAACAGAAAAACTTCAAAAACAGACTCCAAAGAGAGACTGCAGAGCTAGAATTGATATGCAAACTAGACACAATCAACTCCGGTTTGAATAAGGACTGGGAATGGCTGAGCCATTACAAACGTTGACTCTATCTCCCCTTGTAAGTACTCTCACACTTCTTATCACACTGTCTGTACTCGGCTAGCTTGATTATCACTTCAAAAGTTTTTTTTCTCTTCATTAATTGGCCTCTCAGAGTTGGTAAGACAACTCCCACCTGTTTATGCTCTCTGTATGTGTGTATATATATCTCCTCAATATATGTTCCATTCTATATGCATCCGAAGAAGTGGGCTGTAGTCCACGAAAGCTTATGCTCTAATAAATTTGTTAGTCTCTAAGGTGCCACAAGTACTCCTGTTCTTCTTTTTGCGGATACAGACTAACACGTCTGTTACTCTGAAACAACAAAAAAGGCAGCCCAACCCTTCCAGACCACACCACAGTGCTGATGATTTGGAAGGGTTGAGGGTAGCACAGAAGCTGCGGTGGCTCTTCACCAATTCAGCATTCCTTATGCTGCAAGAATCTTTTACTAGCTTTGTATTTCATCTCTGCAACTGTTTCATTACTATTTTACATATACATCTGCATAAACACATCCTCCCGTGCATGTGTATATATTCGTCATTATAGAGAGGATATACCCACCTTCAAGGAAATTTGAAATCAAGGTTGGATTTGCAGATCCCTAACGGGGAGACAGGTGGCAATGAGAGTCAAAATTGCTTTTATGTACAATTAGCTAGAGAATTATCACTGTCCTCTAATTAATGTACCTCACTGATGTCATCTATGCCTTTGTGGATCTCCCAACTGGATTACTGGAATGCACTGCAAGTGGAGTTAGCCTTGAAGGCTATTGCAGAACATGGATCCCCATTCAGTCAACAATATCAAACAAGTATACATCATTTGTCATCCAAAGGCTGCATTCATTTTCTTTAGCTTCCAGGTGAAATTACATGTGGAAATCCACAACTTGAAAGTCATGTGTTGTCTGGGTCCTGGATACTGGACAGAAACTCTCCTACATGGCCAACATTTTAGATTAGCTGAGGTGATGGTGAACAATCACTAGATTAAAATGTTTGAACTGGGGGCACGTCACTCTTGGAACTTGGGAACTAGGTCCACTCCCCTGGTCGCTCTGAGCTCAAATCCATTGGATCAGGCTTTATGCTATGCCCTGATGGCTAGAGCCCTGTGTGGATACAAAAATTTGTATCTGCATTTGATCCATGATCCACATAAATTGTCCGTGGATGCAAATAACCGCAGATATTTGTGCATTTGCAAGGCTCTGCTAACAGCTCCACAGGTCACCTTACTCCAATAACCCAGGGCTGTGCCAAACCCTCAAGCACCACCCACTTCTCCCCAGGACCTCCCGCCACCCCTGCTGTACTGTCTTCCCTGCTCCAGGCAGGGAGACTATATCCTGGGGCCTTGTGTGCAGCCCCACTTTCCCTACGCTGCTGCAGCTGCTCTAACACATAGCTGCGCTTGGCTCACCGCGCAGGAGCACATGGTCACGTTCCCTTCTGGGAGTTGTAGTTTACCTCCTCCATCCAAGCAAGCAGGGGACTACAACTCCCAGAATGCCCAGTGGGCTATTGCTGCTGCTGCACGATTCAGAGAGCTGAGCTGGAGCTTGAGAGCTGGGTGACAGTCGCTCTATTTGGGTGAGTGTGTGCTGCAGAGCTCTGCACCCAAGTGCGATCTGGAAAAATGATCTGCGGATATCTGAGGGTATAAAGCAGATATCCGCAGATTTGCATGGGCTCTACGATGGCCATCTCCAACTGATCAGATCTTTAATCCTTTGCCTGTGTGGATGGTAGGGCTATTCAAGGAAGGTGTCCATTTGACTTGTTAGTTTTCAATGTTCTTTAAACTTTTTATCCTGTACATGTCCTTGGAGCTTTTAAAATAGGTACAAATGAAGAGAGAAAAATGTAAAGTCTTCTTTCTAGAATTGCATATGTAAAAATATTTTAATTTTGACATTCAGTGTCTACACAGTACTCTTAAAAGATTAAGAGTGCTATGTCTCCACCACTTTTAATGCTAGGGTCATTTAGCAATCCCTCTTCTTTATAAGGGACTATTTAACAGTTACATAACTTGACAGGAAAACTGACAAAATATCTTCATTTCATAAAATACATTGCCCTTGATGTAGACAATATTCAGCGGTTCTGGAGATAAATTAACTCTTCCAAGTTACTGAAAATGCTCTTCAGTCACATCAAGGAGAAAGTTAACTGAAGTCTATCAGAGCAAGTGATGCTTATTTTTAGTAACATACAGTGTTCAAAATAAGGAAAATTTACTCACCTTGGACTTCTGCTTCTTTGACCATACCTTTCAGGATTCTCAAGCTTTAGCACCTTAGCACAAAGTGGTAGAACTACCTTAATTCGTAAGATTTATTTTAACCCTTACAAAAGCAACTGCAGTAGAATGTGAGCCAAATCCCCTACTGGACTTTAAGTGTCACCCACTTCCATTTATTCAACTGCACAGAAGGCAATGTTTCCAGAAAGGTAAGGCAATTCAAGATGGCCAATAAAAATATATGCCTGAAAAATAAACAAGACCAGGTCTGGGGTAGGTATCTCCCGAACACCCTAGGAAAACTGATGCAAAGAAGTCATTTAGCATCTAGCACTGACCTTATCTTCCTTAATTGGTCCATTTAGAACCTGGAAGCAACGGACCCAACTTTTGCAGGCTTCCTACTGCCAATATACAGTAGAATCTCAGAGTTACGAACACCTCAAGAACTGAGATTGTTCGTAACTCTGAACACAACATTATGGTTGTTCTTTCAAAAGTTTACAACTGAACACTGACTTAATACAGATTTGAAACTTAACTATGAAGAAAAATGCTGCTTTTTTTTTAAAGTAGTGTACATTTAACAGTACTGTATTTACTTTATTTTTTTGGTCTCTGCTACTGACTGATTGCATACTACCTGTTCCAAATGAGGTGTGTGGTTGACCGGTCAGTTCATAACTCTGGTGTTCGTAACTCTGAGATTCTACTGTACTTCAAGACAGAAACCAGGGGCAAAACACCAGGAAAAAATTTCAGTTGACCAATAAGGGATATCATTAAAAAAAAAAAATCATCTTGGGTGAAGGGAGAGCGGCCTCCACTACCTTGAAAACAAGGTCTAAATCATGGACAGTCTGAACTGAAATTTTTTTTGGCGGCCAAATGTAAGCAATGATGGATACTTTCTAAATCTGTGGTTAAAAGACTATAGAACAACTTTGCAAAAACCGATGGAAGCATTCTTGAAGCAGGCAATAGTAGTGGTCTTGCTAGTGATCAAGACTTTACATGGTTTTTAGTTTAAGGCAAGTGAAGTTGTAAGCAATGCAAAATGCTTGCCTTCCTTCTCTAGTCTCTCCCTTTGTTTGTCTCCCCCCTAACCCCATCCCATCTCTTTAGTATTTGAGCACTTAATCTTTCTTCCTTTCTAACTGCAGGAACAGAACAATCTTAATTAGCTTTACAGGGTCTTGTGTATTCATATGCATGTGTGTGTTCATAAATATTAAATGTGTGTGCAAAGAAACCGAGGAAAGGCTAAGATGAGAAATGGGGGGAGGGGATAGAGGGAGGATAGTTCAGTGGTTTGAGCATTGGCCTGCTAAACCCAGGGTTGTGAGTTCAATCCTTAAGGGGGGCCACTTAGGGATCTGGGCAAAATCAGTACTTGGTCCTGCTAGTGAAGGAAGGGGGCTGGACTCGATAACCTTTCAGGGTCCCTTCCAGTTCTAGGAGATGGGTATATCTCCAAATTTTGTATTTCTCTCAAAGCTGCCAGTTTTATGGCCACTGTTACCGCTTCTGGGAGTTCCATAGTCTAAGTGCAAGCTCCTATTAAAGGTCAGTGTCCTGCACTCACCAACTGGATGATAGTTTCATGGGAGATCATGGCCATGAAGAGAGGTAACCTATGATTTAGTAAGGGTCAAATCCCATGGAGGATTATGAATATCAGCAACAGAAGGCTTGAACTGCATTCTGTTTTAATGGGAATGCCAGTGCCCAAAGGAGAGTACCAATGAAGAGTTAACAGCAACCTGTGTTGCTGACTTTTGTACCTGTTGGAGCCCTTCCAGGTTTTTTGCTTTATACCTATCTATATAAAGATAGATAGATATATAGAATTGGTTGCAACAATAAAGCTTGTGTTCACTACTGTGGCCAGCTTTGTTTCAAATAGTGTGGACAATGAAGGATGAAAGTGGGCATTTATATCATGCTATTTAGGCATCCAATAGCACAGAAGAGATAAAAAGCTGTGGACTGATTTAGTAATCAGAACTGATGCTCTTGATAATGGAGAATGCTAGAGAGGCTACAAGTTGTTCAAAGCATTTCCCTCTTACTATCTCCTTTACCTTGCCTGGGTTCTGCTTTAGCCAGCTGCTGAATTTAGCTAAGTATTGAGAAAACTGGGAGTTTGCTATCTACATCTGACATACAAGTTGCGCTGCTGGGTGTCTGCATACTGCTGGCACTTCAGCTTGTGTTGTTTCACCAGCTCTCAGTGGACTGTTGATCTGAATAATAAGTGGAAGATTAGTATCAGAGGGGTAGCTGTGTTAGTCTGAATCTGTAAAAAGCAACAGAGGGTCCTGTGGCACCTTTGAGACTAACAGAAGTATAGGGAGCATAAGCTTTCGTGGGTAAGAACCTCACTTCTTCAGATGCAAGTAATGGAAATCTCCAGAGGCAGGTATAAATCAGTGTGGAGATAACGAGGTCAGTTCAATCAGGGAGGGTGAGGTGCTCTGCCAGCAGTTGAGGTGTGAACACCAAGGGAGGAGAAACTGCTTCTGTAGTTGGATAGCCATTCACAGTCCTTGTTTAATCCTGATCTGATGGTGTCAAATTTGCAAATGAACTGGAGCTCAGCAGTTTCTCTTTGGAGTCTGGTCCTGAAGTTTTTTTGCTGTAAGATGGCAACCTTTACATCTGCTATTGTGTGGCCAGGGAGGTTGAAGTGTTCTCCTACAGGTTTTTGTATATTGCCATTCCTGATATCTGACTTGTGTCCATTTATCCTCTTGTGTAGTGACTGTCCAGTTTGGCCAATGTACATAGCAGAGGGGCATTGCTGGCACATGATGGCATATATAACATTGGTGGACGTGCAGGTGAATGAGCCGGTGATGTTGTAGCTGATCTGGTTAGGTCCTGTGATGGTGTTGCTGGTGTAGATATGTGGGCAGAGTTGGCATCGAGGTTTGTTGCATGGGTTGGTTCCTGAGTTAGAGTTGTTATGGTGCGGTGCGTGGTTGCTGGTGAGAATATGCTTAAAGTTGGCAGGTTGTCTGTGGGCGAGGACTGGCCTGCCTCCCAAGGTCTGTGAAAGTGAGGGATCATTGTCCAGGATGGGTTGTAGATCACTGATGATGCGTTGGAGAGGTTTAAGCTGAGGACTGTAGGTGATGGCCAGTGGAGTTCTGTTGGTTTCTCTTCTGGGCCTGTCTTGTAGCAGGAGGCTTTTGGGTACACGTCTGGCTCTGTTGATTTGTTTCTTTATTTCCTTGTGTGGGTATCGTAGTTTTGAGAATGCTTGGTGAAGATCTTGTAGGTGTTGGTCTCTGTCTGAGGGGTTGGAGCAGATGCAATTGTACCTCAGTGCTTGGCTGTAGACGATGGATCGTGTGGTGTGACCGGGGTGGAAGCTGGAGGCATGAAGGTAGGCGTAGCGGTCGATGGGTTTTCGGTATAGGATGGTGTTAATGTGGCCATCGCTTATTTGTACGGTGGTGTCTAGGAAGTGGACCTCCCGTGTAGATTGGTCCAGGCTGAGGTTGATGGTGGGGTGAAAGCTGTTGAAATCATGGTGGAATTCTTCCAGGGTCTCCTTCCCATGGGTCCAGATGATGAAGATGTCATCAATATAGCGTAGGTAGAGAAGGGGCATGAGTGGACGAGAGCTGAGGAAGCGTTGTTCCAGGTCAGCCATAAAAATGTTGGCATATTGTGGGGCCATGCGGGTGCCCATAGCGGTGCCACTGGTCTGGAGGTATATATTGTCACCAAATTTGAAATAATTGTGCGTGAGGATAAAGTGGAAGATTACTGAGTCTTATGGGACTCAGTGTTACAGAACTCTGGAAGTGAAGGAAGTGTTGCCATGACTAACAGAGTTTGGTTTGTTAGGAAGGATATGAGCCCTTTCAGGGGTCTTCTGCTAACACTGCAGTTTCTTGCAGCTGGGACAGGAGTATTCAGTAATCAGGAGTATCAAATGCCACAGATTCAGAACAAGCACAGGTGTACTTCCCTTGACCATGGAGAGAAGGTGGTTATCAAGCAAGGCAAAAAAATGCTATCTCAATATCCTTCCCTGAAGCCTTAGAGGGGATCCAGGACACTAGCAGTTAACAAGCAGTATTGAGTTCATTAGCTTCTTGATTAGCATGTTTAGGAAAGATTAAAACACTGGGAGGGTCTCTAGCATAGACTATTTTAGGTTGGTGAAAAGGAGGTTTTGATAGTCTTATTAGGAATATGAGGTGTTCCCTAATCTCTTTTTAATACCCAGGAAGGGCAGGTTTCAGAGATGGCAGCCCCAATTCCCCTCTATGGTTCCCTGACTGCCTGGGTGAATAAACCAGAATCTTGGAAGGAAAGTGCTTATTTTTAAGTTCTGCTCTTGGTTTATTTCTGGAAGCCTATGACATCATAAATGCAGGTGATTTTCTCTAAAGGGAGAGAAATCCTCTCAGTGGGAGATGCTGCAGTCTGAGAGCATGTTTCATTGGCAACGTGGCTTGTGAAATCGCAGCATAGCGCTGGAGACAGCTCTTCCAGCACTCTAAAAACACACCTCCCTGACAGGAATAGCTCCCAGCGCTGACGTACTGTCTACACTGGCACTTTACAGCGCTGAAACTTGCAGCACTCGGGGTGGGGAGGAGGGTGTTTTTCACACCCCTGAGCAAGAAAGTTGCACCACTATAAAGTGCCAGTGTAGACAAGCCCTGAGGTTGAGTAGATGCAGTCTGCATACAAAGCAATTCAGAGTCTGGAAAAGACCTACAGGGCCTCACTTCGCTGCCTTCATGGCAGAGGAGAAGAAACTCTTGTCTCCTACACAGCAATGGAATACCAAAACTATCTGTACCAATTTTTTTTGCCACTAATAATCAAGTTTTCTTTCTTCACTCATTCTTCTGCTCCTTAACCTCTTGGATAGGTAGGCTATCAGCAAGTTTGTAATTTGGCAGAATCTAAGGGCCTAAGTGCTAGTCTACACTGGCAACACTAAAGCGCTGCCGCAGCAGCACTTTAATGTGCCTTGTGTGGTCTCAGTGCAGACCCACCTCCACGAGGGGCGCGGTTCCCAGCGCTGGTGCACTGTCTACACTGGTGCTTTAGAGCGCTGAAACTTCCTGCGCTCAGGGGATGTTATTTCGCACAGGTATGAAATACCAAAAATAAGAATGGTAGTGCTTCACACCCACTTTGCACTGGTGTTAATGGCTACACAAGGTGTAGAGCAATCAAGAAGCGGGACAAGAGTAACAGAGAACAGACCATGGTGATTTTTCCTTGCAGTGCAATGGGGAGGTTTTCCTGCAGATGCAGGAAGCAGTCTGACCAGGGAAGTGCGTCTTATTTCTTGGCATAGAAATTGCCAGAATAGAATTTTGTCCTCCCTGGTTCTCAGACTCAGACTTTAAGGTTAGAGGGGACCACTGTGATCCTCTAGTCTGACCTCCTGCACATTGCAGAACATAGAACCTCACCCACACACTCCTAGACCCCTAATCTCTGGCTGAATTATTTAAACCATAATTGGAGGACTTCAAGAGTTTAATTTACAGAGAATTCACCATTTGCACTAGTTTAAACCTGCAAGTGACCAGGCTGCAGAGGAGGGCAGAAAAGGGTTCTTGGTCTGTGCTGAAAAAAAGCACTGATAAGAGTGCCATGGAACCTACAAATTTAGTATTGTAATTGACTGTGCTGGAAGGAAGCACAAAAGATTAACAAGTTATCCAACAAGAATCACTAGAATCCTGAAGCAATAGCAGATGACATGCTGGACCTCGTGGGGAGCACCTTGGCTGAACAGAGGCAATATAAAAACATTCACATCAGTTTGGAAGGACAGCAATTATACCAGGGAGGAGCTGGCATGAAATGACCAGTAGGGGGCCTGGCTTACATTCAAACTTTCACCCAATTGCTCTCAAAGGTTTAAAAAAAAGGAAGAGTTCCAAGCTTGTGCTAAAGAGCTAAGATTCAGGCATGAGAACTGTGTACATATAATATTATAAGATAATTTTTTAAATTAAAGTTTACATTTAAAATACATTTCCTTATACTTTAAGACTCTAAGAGGAAATCACAAGATAAATCTAGTAAGACAAGGATACTGCTCCTTCTTACCTCTCTTTTCTTTTTTATTTCCCATATGTCCACCTTTCTTAGACTAGTCTATACAACTGGAAGTCCCCTTGATGTTACTTTCTCCACACCTACCAGTGTGCCTTATATTCATTACTTTTTATGTTCAGAAAAGGAATTTTAAACATTTCTAGAAAATTCTGATAACTCTCTGAGCCCTGTGTAGCTTCTCCTGAACTAAGGTGCCTGGTTTAAACAGGTGAGAAATAAGAAATAGTCCCAAATAAATACAAAAGTTTAAAATTCACAACTACACCTGTACCCCGATATAACGCGACCCAATATAACGCTTGTTCGGAATGACATGCATAATTTGTTCGTAGCTTTGCCAATTGTCAGTAATCTAGTCATCCACAAATTCAGCTGATAAAACCTTTATATCCCACCACAATGTATTGCATACACGTTATTCACAGACATCAGATGTATGCATTTGGCTATAAAATGATGGCATCTCCTTGCTTTACAATCTCTTGCATTCTTGTCTCCTAAACTACTCCAGTATTATCTTGTTTATGTTTTGTCTTAACTCAGAATTGAAGCTCCTCTGGGCAGCAAATCTTGCCCCTGTAGTGTGACATTGTAATAATAGCTATTAATTAAATATAGAATTGGTTATAAAAGAGTGAAAAGCAAGTGTTCCAAGTTAATCTAAACATTACCTTTTGCCCTCAACTACTCCCTCCCATAGACAGGTCAAACAAAAAAAAACCCTCCAAACTTACTTTACCTCTGTCTCCTGATGAGCATAAACTAAGATCTCAGATGCCTGTTAGCACTTTAGATGTTTCTCCGTAACTTCTCTGAAAGCTAATCCACTACATACGAGTGTACAGGCATTTTTTTTTTTTTTTTTTTTTAAAGAACAGGACTGCCTCTTTCAGTTAGGTATCCCCATAACTATGCTATTGCATGCATACCTCTCTAGCATAATTTTTACCTACCTTCCAAACACATTATCCTTCTTTCAAAAGGGTTCTCAGACTAGCCAGTATTAGTTTTGTGGCAGGAGTCAGGATTTTGGCAAATAAGACGTCAGAGGCTTCAACTCTGCAGCTACCCTCGCCACTGAAAATAACTCCTAATAGACCCAAAGCCCTACAACAGAAGCACCCAGTTTCCACTTGCACTGCACCTTTACAATATTTCCCTCGATGGAGAGAACAAACCTTTTTCAACATCTTGTTCTGTTTGTGGAAGAATTCTACTTTGATATCACCGCACACCGGCAATGGTTGAGGGAATTCAAAGTACATGTATTTGTCTTCTCGTCTTGGGGGTCCTGAAGGGGATGTAAATATCTTTACCTTTAGTTGGTATACCACAAACTGAGGATCTGCATGGTAAAACACAGAAGAGTATTATTTCACAGGTAATACCTTTTAACTGTCAAAACATGGGTTAGACTCACAAAGGGTTATCATTTACAATATGTACAACAAATTTTAAAAGTATGTATTTAGAACTATCCACTGTGATATGGTAAACAAGAAAATAAACCACCACTTTTCTGTAAGATCTTTCAAATCATTAAAGCATAGAAACATTGCCTAGTAGAATCCTGTAACTCATGTCAGAATTTCAACCTATGATACCACAGTAAGAGGTTTACAAGTTTATTCTACATTCTAATTTATAATAAAATTAGGGTAAAAAGTGACCATGTAAAAATGGCAACTTCTTAATAATTTGATCCCTTTGTATATTCAAGACACGTATAGTAGTGTCTGCTTATTTTAATGACAAAAGTAAGTTTTCTCCCTTTTAATCCTGTTTGCACTGCAGAGCCAAGACAGCTGTGCCAGAATAAACTGGATTCTATTCTGATTTACACGTAAACAGAACTGTTAACGAAATTCCAATTACTGTGTCAAATTGGACACTCGACAAATGTACAGACACACTGACAATGACAACAGGGCTATGAAATCTGAATTAATCCGGCCCACAGAAACTTTACTGCTAGCAATGATCCATAAAACATTAGCAATTGAACTTTTAACTCAAGTTAAGTCTGTAGGGATAGAAAATCTTTTTTACTTGTAAACTAAGCATACAGAAAGAAAAACATGAAATCCAGCAACTTTATCACAATCACTTTTAAGACTAGAAACACACTTTAGGTCAAATCCTATCCGTTAAGATCTAATCCAGGCTGTTCACTGGGCATCTAAAGGATTGGGGAACTTGACTGTGAAGCAACTTTGAATCTATTATTGCAGCCTCAGAATTTTAGAGTCTACAGCCAGAGCACTCTAGCTACAGGGCTGAATAGCATGACACTTGCAACTACATCTCCTCGCTCAAACCCTCACATACAGGGTCTTCAAATCCTACCACCACCACTCTTTCTGCAGAAAAACCACATTGATCCTGCTGAGTCAGGGGCCTCAGAACTCATTGAAGGGGTGGTAATATTTAGCTCTTTATGCCTGTTGAAGTTAATATCATCACAACAGGTACAAACCAAACATACAGAGATTCAAGAAGTAGTCAATTACAGGTTTGCTACCTGAAATGCAATTTAAAACCTCATAGAAATCACACTTTTGTGAGGAAAACACATTATGGATTTCAATGCATTTGTCTAAGTCATTAACTCACCAGGAGTAGACATAATAGAGAAGCGTATCAAAAAGTACAGGTTTAAACTTATATGCAGATTGCTAATGTAGAAAACCATCTAAGGATAATTTAAAAACTTAGCATTAACTTTTTGTATGATGAGGCCTGAATTTTGCTGAACAGATATTTGCAAATATATCTGTGCAATCTTCACTTTACCATTTTGGTGGTTTCTCTTTTTTGTTTGCAGACAGCCTCCTCCCTTCCTGTTCCTGCAAATCAAGCTAGTTTTTAGGTATTGCTAAAAAACCTGCACTTGGTTACTTTTTTAAGTCTATGTATGTTCAGGTTGTGTATTGCAATGGCATTAAGTTTCAGTATACTGCCCTTTACAGTAATTCCAATACCAAAATGATGAAAAGCAACATTTTTGTACATTAATAGAAAATGAATGCATGCTACCACGCAGTTGTTACTTTGAATTGCAGTCTCAAAGACAAAGGTGAATACAAATTTTCATTAAAGAAGAAATTGTCTGGTGACTTGAGCTGCTCTCCAATATACAGCCTATTCGCAAATCAGACAGACTTACATCTGGCTAGATATGTTACTTTATAAGCATCTGAAATAAGCCCTTCCTTCAGAAAGAAGCAAATAGACATAACATATCCAATAGAATCACATATTTTAGAGACCACTGAAGAAAAATGTCATGAGCTGGTTCAACAATCATGGGGATCTCATTGCATTTGAGAGTCTATGTACCATTCACAGAACCAAAACTTTATTTTTCAGCAGTAAGTATTATTTCAGTAATGTTGCGGTGTTTTAAATTGACTTTTGTAGAACCAAACCAATGCACTTTTAACATCTCAACAACTTTAAATGTTTCCCAATTTAACGTTTAATGAAACAGCACCTGTTTGTAAGGTGGTGTAAAACAAATCCCACACAGACTACCTGGAACTCTTGCAAGGATGAAGGAGTGCATAGCCCCCCCATCCTGCCAGGATTTGAACCTAACAGATTCCAAGACTCTAAACAAAAGTTCTTTATACTGCTAAGACATCCTACTGCTTAAAAAGGTAACTTGGCCCTGCTATGTAATGGCATTAGTATGTTGCCTCAATCACAAGGAGCTACATAAGTTAACTATACACAAATTCAAATACCTATACATTTTAGCAGATAAGATCCATTAATATGGAGTAAATGGTACTTACTGCAAGTTCCGCCACTGAACATTGGAATTGTTTCAAACATCATCTTATGAAACAGCAGTGCCACTGGTCTATAATCCAGGTGATTCTTTAACAGGTAACTATAGTAATACACATAGCGTCTCTGACTGGGAATAGTTACTCCCTAAATAAAGAGAAACCAAACTTCAAAAACAATCCAAACCATTAATTAGTGTTCACATTAATTGGCTCCTGCCTGTTAATAATTCAAGTCAAGCTAATAAAATCAGTTAAGTATAAAGTCATAGTGGACACAAGTTCAACATTTATGCATCTTAGTGGTAATATCTTCACTGCTGGAAATCAGGGGCTGGAAAAAGTTACCCAAACCCATTAGTGGAAAGACTAAATGCACTAGCCAAGGGGAAAAATTGCCTCCAAACTAATTTCCTGGTTGGGGGTTGGGGGAAGGAGAGGTGAAGGCGCCCTCTATAAAATTTTTTCCTCAGAAAATATCCTGGCTTATTCATTTTTGGTATTTTCAGAACAAAATTAGTGGCAAAACATGGTCAATATTTTCCCTATAGAATTATACAGTTCAAAACAATCTACAATGTAGTATGTAACTTACAGTATACGGATTCAGACAGAAGTAGTACATATTAATATTCACATTCCAATAAGAGAAAACTAGCTATAATTTTTTTCAGAAAGGTCTTTTGCATGTATATACATGTCCACAAACATTTTGGTCTCAGTAACTAGTATGAAGCTGAACATGTTAATTTACGAAACATCTCAACTCTGAAGACGCATGCAGCATTTGGCCTGAAAGAAGGATTATCAATCTTCTGTTGACGGCATCGGACTCAGATGATGAAAATGAACGTGTCGGTCCATGTTTGACAGCCCTACTTTTTGCCTTTATAAAAATGCTGCAAAAATAAGGCCTTTTACAACTCCAAATGTTTCTATACTACATACAATAGATTTTCCCCCCCTATGGTACCTGTACAATGGATGTTTGCAAGTAGTTGTCATGGACAACTCAGTCTGATGACAAGGTTTTGACTTCAGGCATCACCTCAACAGCTGCTTTATCAGATCCATTTCTTAAAGAAGCTTTTAAATATTTTCCTAATACAAGACTGAACTTTGTTTAAATTCAGAAACATAACCCTTAGCCTAAAAATGACTAACATGCAGCTTGGCAGAGCTTCAGAAGGGGGGAAGCTACACAGAAAAACAGATAGGAAAAAGTTTCCTCTTCTACTTATATCATCTCCACTCTGGAACACACACTTTGTACAGGAATCTCTCCAATCCTTACCAAGACAGCTAACATTGAGACCAGACCGAGGAAGAAGTAGTTATATGGTAATAGTTGATACTCTGAACGCTGTATCAACTTAGGCACAAATATACTTCAAGTACAGTAACTCCTCACATAACACTGTAGTTATGTTCCTGAAAAATGCGACTTTAAGCGAAACAATGTTAAGAGAATCCAATTTCCCCATAAGCATGTTAATGGGGGTGGGGGTGGTGTTAGGTTCCAAGGAAATTCTTTTCATCAGACAAAAAACTATGTATTATATAGATATATACACAGTATAAATTTTAAACAATTTAATACTGTTCACAGCTATGATGATTGTGAAGCTTGGTTGAGGTGGTGAGGTTAGAGGGTGGAAGAGGGAGGGACATTTCCCAGAGAATGCCTTGCTCCTAAATGATGAACTAGCACTTGGCTGAGTCCTTAAAGGTTAACAATTGTTGTTAATGTAGCCTCTCACACAAGGTAGCAAGAACAGGAGGGAGGAGAGACAGCATAGCAGAGACAGACACACACCTTGTGTGTGGGGGAGAGAGATGCACACTGCCCCTTTAAGTAAGCTGATCTACTCTTAAGTGCATTGTCTTTTTAAGTGGATCAGGAAGTTGAGACAGCAGCTGCTGCCCCAAGCTCTCTGTCTCTCTCTGTCTGTGTCCCCCCCGCACTACATGGAGAAGGGGTAAGCAGGGTGCAAGAACAGGGGGGAAGGGGACACCCTGATATTAGTCCCCTCCCTTTCCCCCCTGCACAACAAGCAGGAGTCTCTAGAAGCAGCTCCAAAGCAGAAGGCAGGAGCAGGGCCGCCCAGAGGATTCAGGGAATCTGGGGTCTTCGGCGGTGGGGGTCCCCGCCGCCGAATTGCCGCCGAAGACCCGGCGCGGGAGGACCCCCCACCGCAGGTCTTCAGGGCACTTCGGCGGTGGGTCCCAGATCTGAAGGACCCCCCGCCGCCAAATTGCCACTGAAGACCCGGAGCGAAAGAAGGACCGCGCTCCGGGGGCCCGAAAAACACTCATGTGGGGCCCCTGCAGGGCCCGGGGCAAATTGCCCCACTTGCCCCCTCCCCTCCCCCGGGGCGGCCCTGGGCAGGAGCAGCACGTGGCAGTGGGAGGAGGGACAGTTGAACTGCCAACAATTGATAGCCTGCTGGGCAGCTGCAGCACGGGGAACTTAGGGGAGCAGGGAGCTGATCGGGGGCTGCCGGTCCACCCTGGTTCCAAGCCCCCACAAGCTAGCTGCAACGGGCTGCTCTTCCTGCAAGCAGTAGACAAAGCAGGCGGCTGCCAAACGACATTAGAAGGGAGCATTGCACAACTTTAAAAGAGCACGTTCCCTAACTGATCAGTAACGTAACAACGTTAACTGGGACAACTAAGTGAGGAATTACTGTAGATGGTGAACCACCAGTCTTGCCAAGTGGTAGCTTGGCACATCTTGGAAACAAAGACCAATTTTTTTTCAGCCCAGGCAGCAATTATGCCTCAAATCAACAAGGCTCTTATTCTCAAAGGAAAGGGTCTTTATGCCTCAAGTCCGAACTTACTGATAGGTACACTAAACTAAAGTGGAATATCAATTTTATTTTTTTTTTGGCCTTCCTGAGGACCTTAAAGCAGAAAGGGAAAAAAGCAGAGAGTTGCTTAAGTGGTATAGTTTTATAGAAAAAAAAAAAAAATACTTGAGACTTTTAATCAAGTCCATGGAATGTCTGCTTATCCTTATTAAAGAAAGTTATGACAAAAAAAAGAAGAAATCTATTAGGGTGGATTAATTATAATCCTGATTTCAATTGGCAAACAGGGAAACCTTGATTTAAATAGATTTTGATTTTGTTTTGCATTTGTATTTGAGTTATTTTCCTAAAGAAAGCTTGATAACCATTACAATACATTGATTTGCAACTAAATAGAGGTTTTGCACTAAATTTAGTGTTTCTGTTTGCTAACCAAGAGGACATGCTATATCTATGCAGTTAAGCAATTAAAGTAAAAATTAAGACTCTGAATAAATTGGGGTTATTTGGTTAGAAACTGGTAAATGAAGCATTTCTTATTTACTATTTTTATTTGCGTTTTTTGTTAAGCTCTATTTGGATAGAAATTAAAATTCAATTAAAATGTACAAAAAGTTCATTTTTTATTAATTAAATGAAATTACCTTTATGTGCTGGATACATTAGAAAAGTGTTTATCAAAAATGTGTTTTGCATTTAAAACTAACAATTATTAAACAAAAGAATCTGTAGTGAATTAATTTAACAGTTTCTGGTCACTGCGCCTTTCAAAAATTTTAGAACTATTAGATCTTCTCTCACGCCTGGTTTTTATTCAGAGACTAGAAGAGGAAAACAAGCTTTCCTGCCTTTTCAAAACCCAAATGGTTTCTTAACTTTTACAGAACTAGTCGGCGAGCTGAACTAGTTGAATAAACTAAAATAAAGAAAATATTCGTTTTGCACCTGCAGATGAGGCTACTGATGTCAAAAAGCTGGTTTAGCACTTCAACAATCCCTGGTACCAGGTTCTTAGCTAGTGACTTCCACCAGTGCAGTGGTTTGACTTTCTTTAAAGGTTGGCAGCAAATATATACAAAATAATTTTTAATTAATTCAAATGATTAACAAATTACAATAAATCCAGGCCTTAACATAGGTTGTCATTTCAAATTTAATTATAAATAGGTTAGTTTTAATAAAAAATCCAATTTAAATTTTAAAATTTGATTTAAAAAAATATATTTTTTCCACCTTGATATCTATATCGTTCCTTAGAGAAGCTGGTGTTTTCCCAATAGACTAGTTTATTGTATGGATGCTAGGCAAGTGTATGTCCACAGAAGTAGATCTACTGAAACGTGTACCAGAGTTTTGAATTCACTGATATGGTCTTTCTACACCAGTACCAGAAGACAAAATAAACAGATTTGAACGCAAAGATCCAACGCTGCAAAATATTGATATGGAGCATTTCTGCCTGGATGGTATTCCTGAGCTGACTCTAAAATGTGCTGATGCTCCTTACCCCTTTACTTTTGCACCATAAAATGGACAGTATGTCATGAAAAGCAAAACCCGCAAGTTTTTTCCAACACTGTCTCTCTAGTAGATTCTTCACTGGGGTAGCACGACCAACATCAAAAGCTACAAGCATTGCCAGATTTAACACAGGATATCACCCAAAGAGTACAATATGTTAATCAGAACATAATTCGTACCCATTGATCTATTCAGACAGAACTATGTTTAACAATCGTGACGTCAACTCCACTGGCTCAAGGAGCCGTTCCTCCAAAGAAAAGGAACATCAAAATGTGGACAGATGTTAAAAAGGGCCCTTGAATGAAACATCCCAAACTATAAACACGGTCATCGTTGCTTCCATCTGGGACCAAGTCTGCACCTACTAGTAGTGCCATAGCTACTATTAGACCCACCTCTGAGAAGGCACTAGATGTGGATGCCAGTGCCTCTCTTTATGGGAACATGCAGGAAAGTTCCCTGGCTTCACTGTCACAATGATGCTTTAATGTCCATCTTAAAATCGCTATGTGCAATAAAGCCAGGCATTCCCAGATCAACCACTGGTTGAAGCATTCCAGATCTCTTTGTAATTACAATAAGGAGGAAGTAGAGCTCCTGAAATAATTATTGACTCTGAAAAGTATTGTTTGTATGAATACATTTTTATGCTGAATTTTAGAAAGCATTATATTCTGGTATCCTAGGTCCAAGAGTAGAGGATACATGATAAATCCCTTTTCCAGGGTGTCAAACATACAGCTAAGAGTAGCATAAAATTCCTCCTGGGTAGCTGTACTGAATCTTTACCTGTAAGGGGTAAGAAGCTCAAATAACCTAGTTGGCACTGATCAAAAGGGCCAATGAGGAAAAGAAGATACTTTCAAATCTGGAGGGGAGTGGGAAGGCATGGGGGGGAGGGGGGTTTGATGCTCTCTTTGGACGGGGAGAGAGACCAGGGCAGGAAAAAACATCTCCTAAAAACATACCTGAAATGAGCATCTAAGATTACAAAAATTGTAAGTAAAGCAAGGAAATGAGTTATTTTTTTGGTTTAGCTTGTGAATTTTCCCTATGCTAAGAGGTAGTTTTATTCCTGTTTTTTGTAACTGTGGTGTGATTCTTTTACTATTTTCTTTATTATAAAGTTCTTCTTTTGAGAACCTGATTTTTAGTGTTCTAAAAACCAAAGTTTTTGGTACCTATTGGTTGGTATATTATTCTCAAGCCTCCCCAGGAAAGGGGGTGAAGGGCCTTGTGGGAATATTTTGGGGAAATAGGGACTCCAAGTGGTCCGTTTCCTGAATTTTTGTCTAGATTACTTGGTGGTGGCAGCAAAACCGTCCAAGGACAGGGAAAGGATGTATGCCTTGGGGAAGTTTTTAACTTAAGCTGCTGGAAATAAGTTTATCATAGAATATCAGGATTGGAGGAGACCTCAGGAGGTCATCTAGTCCAAATCCCTGCTCAAAGCAGGACCAATCCCCAACTAAATCATCCCAGCCAGGGCTTTGTCAAGCCTGATCTTAAAAAACTCTAAGGAAGGAGATTCCACCACCTCCCTAGGTAACTCATTCCAGTGCTTCACCACCCTCCTAGTAAAAAAGTTTTTCCTAATATCCAACTTAAACCTCCCCCACTGCAACTTGAGACCCTTACTTAGGGGGTTTTTCAAGCGGGTCTCCATATGTGTACCCCAGAGTTCAGAGTGGGGTGGGAACCCTGACACAAGGGAACAGAACTAATGTGCTATCTTCTATCCACTACTTCAAACACTCAGTTCTAATCTTTTGTCTGTCCATATTTTGGGGGGGGAAGTTAAACTTTGACTTCAAGGCGGAAAGGGCCTGATGGCCTGTATTTCTGGCATCAAGTTTTCTTAGATACATTCTACTGGGCTTAGATACATTCTACTGTCTCTGGAGCCAAAGTATCTAACAACAAAGTTTTGCTGCAGATAACTGACAGAATCTGAAATGGCTCCTGCCAGACGCAGCACCTTCCCTGTCCTCCCATTATTTTGGCCAAGAGTAGGACAGATATGTTTCCTTTGTGTAGGAAATTCAAGAGTAGCCTCAGCTTCTCTTACTCATCTGGTGCTGGTGGGAAACTTCTTCCATATAGACATACTGGAAAAGTGAGCCATAAAAATATTGGCGGCTATACTCTTCAATTAGTAATACTTCCTCTTGCAATTGGATTCATACTTCCTGTCTACATTGTCTTTAAGTGCCACAAGACCCTTGAGAGAATTAATTTGCCTTGCTTGTTAACGTCAAAACTCTTTCTAGTTACTGTCCCTTGGGATTTGAACCACTAAACAGGCTATATGCATATTGTGGGCTGCTTTGGGCAGAGAATTTAGAATCAAATTAAAGCCAATTTTTGGTTTTTGCCCCAAAAGAAAAAGGCAGTTGGTTGTCTTGGGCCAGAATTTGTTCTTTTGAGCCATATTCTACTTCCAACTCACTAAGTCAATTAGGATTTTAATTTATCAGGAACTATAAATCTTCAAACAGCACTTGAAATACAACATTAAGATATACAATGGACATATAGGGAAGTACAAAAGCTCTTGGAAACTTAATTTTAAAATGATACTTGTCTATAAACAGTATTCCTAAAGTTAATTACTTCGTGCATATTATCCTTCAACCAAATAATCAGGTCCAAGTGGAGGGGACACAGCAGATCTTAGAGAACAGAGACTGTTTATCATCATCAACATGATATTTAGGAATTTACAATGAGACTTTAAACAAAGGGTCAGAGCCCTATTTAAAGATATAGGGTTTTCATAAGAACATCTATAAGTATTTATGGCTCAAGTCACATCTGAGGACCTCACTTTTTACCCTAAAAACCATCCTTGAGGTAGATAAACAGACACCGGGATCTTAAGGACTGACTCAAGATCTACAGGCAAGAATATTTAGTTAACACATCAGAACAAAATACCATTGTAATCAATACAAATTATCTAGCAAGTGTTTTTTTTTTCCTAACTAGAACTTCCATAGGGATTTCATCATCTCTCCTTCAAAAGAAAACACTGAACCATAGCTTGTTCCAATAATATGTAGATATCACCTTCCTACTGTACAATGCTTAATCATACATACTGTACGATGACAGCTACTACATTCAGCATCTATCCATTTGACTATTAATGGAGATTAATATAACCTACTGAAGATTCACATTTTTCATACTGTTTGCAGATAATCTCAGTCAGATATCTATTCCACAGATATTTGTTAGTTACCTTTGCCAGTTTTTGCTGGAACAGTCAGTACTCTGTTTAGATATCTGATCTCATTCAATTGTGACCATTCTGAAGTATCATTTCAGAATACAAGTCATTCTCATCTTCCCATTCAGAAAGACCTATATTATACCATTAATTCTGCTCTCCAAATGCCTATGGTTAAATTATTGTTTGTCTATTTGTGAAGTAAGACCAATGTGTGTGGCGGGGGGAGGAGAGAGAGAGAGAATCTAATATTCGTTGATTTGTTAATCTTCTTTATAGTTATGGAGCGAAATCTAAGCTGGAATCACAGTAATTGATGTTGGGGTTTGCTGAGAAAGGACTAGATTTGGTCGTTATCATTAGAGACATGGGAGAAGGGTCAAAATCTGGGGGGAGCATGGGCAGTTATAGCAGGAATAAGGAAGAGAAGAGAAAATATGGGGGGAAATCAAATCAGTATCTTAGATGTCTGTATACTAATGTGAGAAGTATGGGGAAAAGCAGTAGAAGAGGAAGTTACTCACCTGTGCAGTAACTCACGTTCTTCAAGATGAGTGTCCCTGTGGGTGCTCCACTCCAGGTGTTGGTGCACGCCGTGCCTTCGCTCGGATATTTTTACAGCAGTACTCACGCGGTGCCTGCTTCAATAAAATGTGAAGCCTGGCTCCTCAGTTCCTTCTCTCCAATGGAGACCACTCCAAACGCTGAAGTAGAGGGGTGGAGGGTGGATAGCGGCGCACCCACAGGGACACATCTCAAAGAACGTAACCTCCTCTTCTTCTTAGAGAGATGTCCCTGTGGGTGCTCCACTCCAGGTGCCTGAAAAGCAGTATCCAAGTTCTCCTACATGTCTGGCAGATGTAATGGCAACTAAAAATGCAGTTTTCATGGATAGATGTAGGAGGGAGCATGTTTCAAGCAACTCAAATGGATGGTGCATCAAGCAAGTGAGGACCAAGTTTAGGCCCCAGGGTTGAGTGGGTGGTCTAATGTCCAGGTATAGGATCTGGAGGCCCTTGAGGGCAGGCGAAGATGATAGAGTCTCCGGTCTTACTGTGAAATGCCATAATTGCTGCTAGATGGACCTTTATGGGGCTAAAGGAGACCCCAGATTATCTTTTAGAAATTAAACTGTCTAGTATTAGTGAAAGACTGGTGGAAGCAGGAGCGGTTTGCTTGGAGATGGGTGGTACCTGTGGATTGTGTTCTGCTATGTAACAGTACTCTTTGTACCTCTTCAGAGCAGTTTAGTTCCTCATTAGAGAACCCTTGAGGAGCCAAGCTTTCAGGCGCAGCATCATTACGTTGGGGTGGTGTAGCTGACCTGTGTTGTAATAAATACGTTCGTGGTGGTGGTGGTGGTGGGGGGGGCTAGAGAGTGGAATTGGCAGGCAAACTGACATCCTCATTAAAAATGGGTACCATGCCTATCTGGGCTACGTAGGGGCTATTAGTATTACCCTGGCCCTCTCTGCTCATATTTTTTGTAATACCCTGTGAAGAAGCGGTATTGGGGGGAATGCGTATAAGAAATTGTCGCTCCATTTTATGATGAATGCATCTCCCATTGAATGCTTTCCTAGGCCCGCTCTGGAACAGAATTTAGGGCATTTTTTGTTGGCTGCGATGGCAAAAAGATCCAGTCGCAGGTAGCCCCATATTTTGAATACATTGTGTAGAATGGCATCATTCATCTCCATTCGTGATCTAGGGGAAAAGGTCTGCTAATCTCGTCCGCAGTGGTGTTTCGTGAACCAAGTAGGTAGGAGGCTGAAATTTGGATATCGTGATGGAGGCACCAATTCCAAAGTTTCATAGCCTCCATGAGGAGTGAGTGAGATCGAGCTCCTCCTGGTTTGTTTATATAAAACATGCAGGCGACGTTGTTGGTCATGATCCTGATGTGTTGGTTCTGGTTGTGGGAGAGAAATTGGGGGCAGGCATTGTGGGCCACTCGAAGCTCTAAAAGATTTATGTGTAGTGAGGTTCTGTAGGTGACCAGAGACCCTGAGTGGTGTGGTGTGTGCCATGTGTGCTCCCCAGCCCGTGAAGGAAGCATCCGTGGTAATTATAACAGAGGGGGGCTCCTGCACAAATGGGACTCCGGAGCAGAGGTTGTGTAGAAGAGTTCACCATGTGAGCGAGTGAGTCCTTGACTGTGGTAGATATGGATAGAAGTCTGTTTAGGCTGTGCACATTTGCAGTCTGTAGACAGTGGTCATTCAACCCTGAAGGCACCGCATGTAGAGGCATGCATTCTTGAACATGGAAGTGCAAGAGGCTATATGGCCGAGAAGTTGCAGACAGTCCCGGATAGTGACCTGCAGGCTGTTTTGCAACTTGGCGATAAGATTCTTTATGGTGTTGAATCTGTCGGATGGGAGAGATGGAATCAAGCTGAGTGCCTATGAACTCTAGCCATTGAGCAGGAGTTAATGTGGATTAGTTTGTGTTTATTTGTAGGTCCAGACCCTGGAAGCAGTCGATGGTCATCTGCATGGCTTGAATGGACTCCCCGAGAGTCTGTGCCTTGAGCAGGCAACCATCCAGGTAAGGAAAAATTATGACTAATTCTTTCTGTAGGTGCACCACTGCCACCATGAGAATCTTGGAAAAGATGCAAGATGCTGTTGAGAGGCCAAAGGGCAGAATCCAGTATTGGTAGTGATTTGAGCCCATAACAAATCTGAGAAAATGCCTGTGGGCAGGGTGTATAGTTACATGAAAATAAGTGTTGTACAGGTTGGGAGCTGAAAACCAATATCCCTGCTCCAGGGCTGGAATTACAGTTGTGAGGGTAGCCACTTTGAATTTTTGCTTTTTGATTAACTTATTGAGTCGCCTGAGGTCGAGGATGGGACGCCATCCCCCACTTTTCTGTCAAAAAGTAGTGGGAATAAAAACCTCTTGCCCCTGTGCTGATCGGGCAACCATCAGGACTGCTCCTATTTGTACAAGATGTTGCACCTCTTGGTGGAGCAAGTTGTCATGAGAGGAGTCCCTGAAGAGGGATGGGATGGGGGGTGGGGAGGGGAAAGGTAGAGGGTATGGACAGGAAGGTGATGGAAAAGCCCAATCGGATGACCTCTAGGGCCCATCTGTCCATAGTGCTGACTTGCCAGTTGTGGCAGAATGGGAGTAAACGGTGACCAAAAAGTTGGATGGGAAGTATAAGCGCTACAGTGGGTGGGGGCTTTTCTATATCCTTGAGCAAGGCTTCAAATTTGCTTATTAGGTGGAGAGAGTTGGGATGATGCCAGTGTTATGAGGCGTCGTAGTTGATGCCTGGGTCTCTGGCGGTGCTGCTGCTCGTGGTCGTATGGCCTCTGTTGTTGTTATGTGTAGGCCGGGTGTGACAGAGTAGGGAGGATTGACCTGGGAATGTTGCGTGGGAATTTTACTGGGACCACCTGCATTGGTGATGGGATATCAGGGTGTGACTTCACTTGAGGAATGATACCTGCGCATGTAACCTGAGCCAGGAAGGGGCTGGGGCCAGGTGACACCTTCTGCCTGGAAACTGGAGGAAGAGCCGAGGGATGTGGCTGGTTGAGACTGTGGAAGCAGGTTTCAATTTGGATCTGGCTGGGAAAACGGAGGGAGACCCAGGGCCAGGGTCTAGGCTCCCTGTCCCCCAAGCTGGACCTGACTGAGGGGGTCGTTGACTGTACCTACAAGCTCTGTTTTGGACTATGTTCTTGTCGTCTAATAAACCTTCTGTTTTACTAGCTGGCTCAGAGTCACGGTGAATCGCAGGAAGTGGGGGGTGCAGGGCCCTGACTCCCACACACTCATGGGCATTGGAAAGGCTGATACCTGTATTGTCTTCTTCTAGTTGCCGGGGTACGAATACCAAGGGATCCAAGCACATCTGTGTAGAACCTTGTTGGTTTTTGCTGCAAATAACTTCTCACCATCGAAGGGGAGATCCTCCATGGTGTTTTGTATCTCGCATGGGAAAGGAGAGATAAACCATGAAGCCCAGCGCATCACTACGGTCGTCATGGTGGATCTGGAAGTGGTGTCTGCGGCATCAAGGGCAGCCTGCAATGCCATGTGGGAAATAATCTGCCCTTCAGAGACTATTCCTTTGAATTGTTGTCTCTTGTCCTCTGGGTCATTAATAAAGTCCATGAGTTTCCCGTAATTTCTGTGATCATATTTGGCCAATAGGGTCGCGTAGTTTGCCACTCTAAATTGTAGCATGGATGATGCATAAACTTTGCGGCCAAGTAGGTCCATTCTTTTGCTGTCCTTGTCAGAGGGAGTGGACCGGAAATGCTGCTGTTTGTTCTTTCGGTTGGCTGCTTCTACCACCAGTGAATTTGGTGCTGGGTGCATGAAAAGGAATTCTGAGCCCCTGGACGATACATAGTATTTCCGGTCTGCCCTTTTGTAGGTAGGGGGTATGGTGGCTGGGGTTTGCCAGATATTCTTGGCAGGGTCCATAATGGCTCCATTAATAGGTAGGGGAATCTTGGAGGAGGTCGAAGGCTGTAATATGTTGGTCAGCTCATGCTGAGTCCCCGACACCTCCACCAGAGTGATCTTGAGCTCATTCGCCACTCTTTTGAAGACGTCCTGAAAATGAGTAAAATCATCTGTTTTTGCTGGGGGTGGGGACATTATAGTCTCTTCTGGTGAGGTGAATGAATTATTATTATTATTTGGGGAGGCTTCACGTGCCTCCTCGTTTGCATGCACTGTTGCAGGTTGCTCCTGTCCGTCCATCTCAGAAGCGTGAACAGGTACAAGAGGAGATCTAATGTCACCTCTGCATGGGCTGTACCAGCTAACGTGGTGCCTGGGTAGGACCCGCATGGGTTCTAATAATGCCATTGTCCAGGGAAGGGCATGGGTGGTCCCATCCATGGGTGTCCATAACAGGGTGGTAAGTCCCTGGAATATGAGGACCTTGGTCTCCATGGTCCCATGCTAGTAGGAATGTGAAGAGGGGAGAAATAGTATGGTGAATAAACTCCCTCCATTTTGTTGTCCCCATCACTAGAAAAGTGAGAGGGAATAGGGGATAGCTATTGGTGCCGTGACGACTGTGCTGGTGAGAGATCAGTATCAAATAATGGAGAATCTGGCGTTGGCAAGATTAGCAAATCACTGGAATGAATTCGGCGGGTGAGGCAAGCACCATGCATGTGTGGCCCATGCAAATACTGCTGTAAAAATCTGAGCGAAGGTACAGGGGCACACCAACACCTGGAGTGGAGCACCCACAGGGACATCTCTTGAAGAAGAACTAGAAATGCTAGTTAATAAATACAACTATGAAAGCTGGCATCGAAGACTTGGTGGGATAATACACGACTGGAATACTGGTATAGAAGGGCACAGCTAGATCAGGAAGAACAGGCAGGGAAAAAAGGGAGGTGGTGTTGCCTAGTATATAAAAAAATGTATACAGTTGGACTGAGGCTGAGATGGAAATAGGAGACAGACTTGTTAAAAGTCTCTGGGTAAGGATAAGAGGGGTAAAAAAAAAACAAAAACCAAGGGTGATGTCATGGTACGGGTCTACTCCAGACTTCCTAACAAGAAAAAGGAGGTGGATGAGGCTTTTTACAAGCTAACAAAATCATCCAAAGCACAGGACGATGTCCCCCATCACTATCAACTACCCAGAATTTTTTTTTGGGGGGGTGGAGGGGGGGGGAGAGGGTTGAAACCCAGCAGGGCACAGATCATCAAACCAGTCTTGGAATGTATTGGAGACCATTTTTTATTCAGATGGTGAAGAAAGCCACTAGGGAAGAGGCTGTTCCAGATTTGATTTTGACTAATAGGGAAGAACTGGTTGAGAATTTGAAAGTGGAAGGCAGCTTAGGTGAAAGTAATCATGAAATTATGAGTTCATGATTCTAAGGAATGGTAGGAGGGAAAACAGCACAATAAAGAAAATGGATTTCAATATGGCAGACTTTAGCAAACTCAAGGAGTGCGTAGGTAAGATCCCTTCAGAAGCAAGCCTAAGAGAAAAAACAGTTCAAGAGAGTTGGCAGTTTTTCCAAAGAGACATTAATAAGGGCACAAGAGCAACCTATCCCACTGCATAGGAAAGCTAGGCAGTATGAAACC
The DNA here is from genome assembly GCF_013100865.1 of Trachemys scripta elegans. NCBI lineage: Eukaryota > Metazoa > Chordata > Testudines > Emydidae > Trachemys > Trachemys scripta. The sequence goes on along the minus strand of NC_048304.1, from coordinate 91,756,046 downwards.
ACTGGGGCTTAACCGGGAGATCTTAAATTATATGAAACTCAAAATTTAAGAATCCTACAAAAAGTGGAAACTAGGTCAAATTACAAAGGATGAATAAACACAAATAACACGAGTATGTAGGAACAAAATTAAAAAGGCCACGGCACAAAATGAGATTAAACTAGCTAGAGACATAAAGAGAACTAGAAAACATTCTACAAATACATTAGACGCAAGAGGAAGACCAAGGACAGGGTAGGCCAATTACTCAAATGTGGGGGAGGGGCGAGGGGAGAAGGCAGAGAGAATAACAGAAAATGTGGAAATGGCAAAAGTGCTAAATGATTTTTTTGTTTCAGTTTTCACCAAAACGTTCAGTAACAATTGGACATCTAACTTAATGAATGCCACTGAAAATGAGGTAGGACCAGAGGTTAAAATAGGGAAAGAAGTTAAAAATTACTTCGACAAGCTAGATGTTTTCAAGTCACCAGAACCTGATGAAATACATCCTAGAATACTCAGGTTGCTAACTGAGGATATATCTGAGCCAGTAGCGATTATCTTCGAAAACTCCTGGAAGATGGGTGAGATTCCAGAGGACTAGAAAGGGGAAAATATAGTGCCAATCTATAAAAGGGGAATAAGTACAACCCGGGGAATTAGACCAGTCAGCTTAATTTCAGTACCCAGAAAGATAATGGAGCAATCAATTTGCAGACACCTAGAAGATAAGGTGATAAGTAACAGTCAGCATGGATTTATCAAGAACAAATCATGTTAAACCAACCTAAGCAGCTTTCTTTGACAGGGTAACAAGTCTTGTGGATAAGTAAAAGTAGCATGTGTGATATATCTTGACTTTAGTAAGGCCTTTGATACTGTCTCAATAAAATTCTCATAAACAAACTAGGGAAATACAACTTAGATGGAGCTACTATAAGATGAGTGCACAACTGGTTGAAAAACAGTTCCAGGAGTGTAGTTATCAGTGGTTTCCCAGACAAGCTGGAAGGGCATATCAAGTGGGGTTCCCACAGGGATTAGTTCTGTGTCCGGTTCTGTTCAATATCTTCGTCAATGATTTAGATAATGGCATATAGAGTACACTTATAAAGTTTGCAGATATCAAGCTGGGAGGTGTTGCAAGTGTTTTAGAGGATAGGATTAAAATTCAAAATGATCTACATACTCGTGGTCTACATACATCAACTCCAGTCCTTTCCAGAGTAGATGTATGAACTGCTGTAACACTACAGACGAAATTGGGAGAGAGGAGGGAGACTGATAATCCCAATTTGAAAGACAGACCCCAATGTAGCTGGAAATTATTTTGACTAGGATGCAGAAATGAGGAAAAAAAATATTCTGAAGTCCTGAGACACTAGAGATTACTATCAGCAAGCTGTAGCCACAGCATGTCAACAAAGACCTGCCTGTGCCAGACAGCTTTATGCCGGGCTGCCACTAAGTCTACTAGCAAGGAGTTAAGGCCATGAAAGCCTTCTACCATTCTCAGTTCAAGGAGTGAGAGATTCCTCTCATTGAGAGGCTGGTATAGGGACTGAAAAGGTAATGCTCTCAATGAGGCAGGCTATAAACAGATGCTGATGGCAGCTTCTGCCTTGGCCAATTACCCTGAAAGTTTCATCCCTACAGAACAGAAGCCAAGTAAATAAAGGAATAAAGGAAATGGAGGAACTGGACAGCTCATCCACTAAAGGGACCAAACTAGAATAGTCCTATCTTTCAATTGGTTGAAGTTGATGCCTGTATAGCTGAATGGGAAAATTCACCATCCATCACCAACTTGATGTAATATGATGCAAAACACACTTTGAAGAGGTGGTCTGATATTCTTATGGCTAGCATAAACATTCAGAATCTTCTTGGACATAACAGAAACAAGGATTTTGCTTTCAATAGAATCAATTAGTATCAAGAACACTAATGGTGTCGTTTCTTTAAACCGAAAGTTAAACTAATAAGTCAAAACACAATCATACCTTCTGTTGGAGCCTATCCCAACTGAATTGATCTTAATTAGAAAAAGTACCAAGGAATGGGTGACAGGGTGGAAAAAAGCAGAGTACAATAACTCACCTTCTTGTCTCTGGTCCTTACTTCCCCATAAAAATCTAGAGCTTCTTGAGCCTTTAAAAACTTGCCTCGATGCAACAAATATGCACAAATCATTACACCAGTTCGTCCCTTTCCAGCTTTACAGTGAATTGCCGCAACATGATTGTCATCTTCACTCAGCCATTGGTCAAGATCTTCACAAAAAGGTTTGATAAGCTCTAGCTGTGGTGGGTTATGGTCTTCAAAAGGATACTGTGCAACTGTGATAGAAGATAAGATTTACAATGAAGTCTCAAATTTAATGCATTTTAACTAGTTTAACCAGAGAGGTTAACGTTACAAAATGCATATCATGCAATTAACAGTCTAAAGAGGTAACTGAATAGGTTAAGTGGTCTGACACAAGTACCGTAATGATCGATTCCAGAAAGGTGGTGTACAAGATGTGGAGCACATGCCAATAGCTTGGCCCCTCAAATTTCAGCAAATTCCCAATTATACATACTCTTAATGTCTTTCTCAATAGAGCAATTTTGCTCGTATCTGACAATGTGTCTTATAACAATCCATCATCCCAGAAGTGGTCTTATACCAGAACCTATTATTACAAGAATATAGGGTTAAGCCAGGCCCACTGATCAAATGAGGCAAATCTGCTGAAGAGTTCTGAGATTACAGTTTACCCTATTCCAGGGACTGGACTGGTCATGTCCACATAATTAGTTCCAAGAGGCTCTAAAACACGTGTAATAATACGTAATCATAACTGCTAATTGTAAACAAACCAAAAAACCACACACCCAGGCTCTTGTTATTGTTTTAACAGTAAAACCCAAAAACATTTCAATTTTTCAATGTGAAATAAGCCATAACCAGGAGATTGCAGCAACCAAAAAACAAACACACCTATCTTGCAGTGTATCAAACAAAAATAGATAATATCCATATTGCTGCTCAGTATATTTAGTCATACAAAGCTATATTTTCTCTGCCCAATAGGATCCCTCAGTGACTTTGAGGACAGACCGGCTCTTGCACAAATCACCACTCAGATCTAGTCAGAAACTATCACCTTGGAAGCTCTCTCTCTAGTTTTGGCCAACAAAGAATGAATAAAGCATCCAATTTTGGTCAAGTATTTTTTATTGGCTTGTCATACATTCAGGTTATGTAAATTCCTTTGGAAGAGACAGTTTAGGTCATAAGAGCAGAAGAAAGATGACGATTATGGTTGAATCATGAGATTCTTTTAGCAGAAAATTCTGGTGCAGTGCAGAGTACTATTTTGTCTGGAACAAAATGTAAGGACGATTTATAGGCTCACAGCACAGGACATCCACTTGGTCTTCTGGAAGAGCAAAAAAACCCCAAATAACTGACAAAAATGAACAAAAATTGACATGGCTTTAAAAGGAGGGTCCATGACACTTCACAACTAGATTCAGATTCCATCAAAGCAGCAGAAATGAGTGCTAGTCTTGCAAACTACCCCAATGTAAAAATGCACCACTATGCTTCGTTTCACATGGAAGACTGAGTATTCCTAAAATGGCCACCTCCATGTGAAGATTACAGTCTTAGGCCCTTTAGACAGCTGTATAAAAGGAAACTGAAGCAGTCCTTTAACCACTACCAACATGACATTGGTAAGGGAGACAATATTCTGAGAGATATCTCAGAATATTGCCACCAAAATTTGGAGGTAGATTCCATTTTAGATAAGAACCAGCCAAGGTTCCCTCTGGAGAGAAAGCCACAGAGGAAGTCCTGGAAGAAAGTTCCAAGAGAAGAACAGCTTGTTGGGGAAGCTCTCCAGGGACTAGAGCTGAGTCAAGGCTCACATGGTTCCTTGCTGAGAAGGAGCCATAGGCCTAGGAAGGGCTCAGCTGAAGATTCCAGAGAAGGCCTAAGGCTAATGTATGAAATGGATCTAGGAAAAGTGGACAGTCTGGAGTTTGGGATGGCCAGGTGATTCCCAGTTCAGAGACCCAGGGCAAGGGCTAGATCCTAAAGTAGTTGGGAGGGCCCAGGCTCCTCTACACCACCTACCTAAAGACTGTGGGAAATCCCTACACACTGGCAAGAACTGAGGGAAGTTGAGGCATAAGACAGGTGAAAGACAGCTTGATCCCTGAAATAAGGAGAGACAATCCTGAGAGGAAAGGACTTAAAGGTTACACAAACCCTAGGCAGAGGGCTATGGGTCCACAGGGGGTCGTGATCTTGTTCTGGATAGCTTTTCATTTTGTTTTGGACTTAGTTTGCCCGGCAAGGAAGATACTTGATTTGGCTGACAACCCACCGTCTGAATATCAGACATCTTCGAGATGCTTCATGTTGGGCACCCAAAATCACTTCTCATTTCTGAGAACCTTCATTACTAAAGCTTCCTCTTCTCCTAGGGAAAGGCAAAGTGTATAGAAGAAGGGGAGTCTAAGAGTCACTTTCTCAGATATGAGAGGAGGATTATTGTTTTTGTGATGAAAGGGAAAAGACAAAAATAAAAAAGTAATGCAACTCTAACTGAGCAACCTCAGCTAAGGCAGGATAGAGCAACTGGGATGATACATAAATATTCAACTGTGTTAAGGACTCTTCGTAATATTCTAGGAGTAAAAGGATTTCAGTAAATCAGTGATTTCTGAAATGTAAGTTTCTTCTTCATAATGCAAAATAAAAATGAAAGCAATGATGACATCTGGCCATGTGTTGTTAAAGGCCCATCCAACTTCATTTATGCATAACTCCCTCCTACTCTTGGAAGTCCTGGAATCTATCTTAACAGAATGCTTCCTCTCCTTACTTAACTATTTCACTGATTGTCAAAGCATGTAAGAAAGATGACATTTAAAGGATCACAAGTGACATCTGAGTTAGCACTCACTGAAATGAATGGGGCAGTTTAAACCTCTCATCTACTGTTTTCTGCCTCTCTGTAAACCCAGGAAGACACTGCAGAATCAGTTAAACTCTGTGTTTTGATGGTTTCCTCTACAACCGTAACAGCTAGAGATTTAGCTTCTACTAAAACATTTAAACAGACTCAGGAAAATGACTGAGAGTTCTGTCCATGCTCCCCAGTTGGGGCACACACCCCACACTTTGGAAAATTTTGGAACAAACACTAAAGGAGACTACACCACTGACTAGATAAGAAGGGTACTGGAGCTCCTAGTGAACTTAGACTGGAGTCCCAAGGATTACAGCTGCAGCATGGCCTTAGTAACACTAAAATCCACTCTGTTAGATAACATGCTGGAGGTGCTTCCCTTTACAGTGCCATCTCAAGCGAAGTAAGCTCCTTCAAATGCTCTTAGGTCATCCATATTGAAGAGCTTCTATTTATCTATTCACCCATTCCATCATACCCATTCTGAACAATGGTATGAAAGTGAACTACTAATGCATGGTGTCCAGAGAGATTTCTCTAGTAGTGGCTCTAGATTCCTGCATGGTAGCATTGGCAGAGGAAAGTAAGCGACATTAGTTTACTTTCAGCAGGTTTCCTACCAAAAGACTTTGGTTAACTAAGGGTCTAGAGGCAGAATTCTCAGTAGCACCCAAAACATCCCCTCATTAGCTGGAAAAGCTCCAAGTCAGAGTGACACTGAGCTGCCCCATTTAAACAAAGGCAGAATACTGAAGTGTTATGTAGTTTCAATTCCCTATATAGGGAAAGCCCTGATTCCAGAACTTTCTGGCAGAGCTGCCTGTGGATATATCTACACTGCAATAAAAGACTCACAGCATGGCTGTGGCTGGCCTGAGTCAGCTGACTCACGCTGATGAGGCTCGTGTTGCAGGGTTAAGAATTGCTGCATAGACTTTCAGGCTCAGACTGGAGCCCAGGCTCCAGCCCAAGCAGGAACGTTTACACTGCAATTTTTAGCCTCGCAGCCCAAGCCCTCCAAACCCAAGTCAGCTGACCTGGGCTCTGAGACTTGGTGCCACGGGTTATTTATTGCAGTGTAGATGTACCTTCTGACCAGTAAGCATGGCTTATTCTCCATTTTCATTCTATGGACTCTTCTATATTAGAAAGGACCTTTGTCACAATTTCAGTAAAAGTTCCCATTTTTGGTTAAATATGTGTTGATCAAATTAAATGGAGTACTTCATAGTTTGGTTTAAAATCAGCTTTAAGTCATAACCTCAGGCTTACACACTGAAATTTCAACTATTTGTGTTCTTAGCCCATGATAGATAATTGCTAAAAATATACTTTCTATACAGTGTCAAGCACCACAGTAAGCTTCTCATGAAGGAATCTTAAGTTATGTTAATACCATTCTTCTCTCTCCCCCCAAACACTACATTAATATGACAGTTTTACTTTGTTCCTTAGTTCAGAAAAATAAAAGGAGAAATTGGAAGGGAAAAAAAAAGCTAATAGCTTAGACAGCACAAACATACCTCTGCAGTTAAATTTGGCGGTGTCATAATGTCTTTCAGCACATCTAAAAAGAAAAGATTAAAGTTCAACATAAGTATGTTAGGTAAGTCTAAGGTGTCTATCACACTTTTGTATGTAAGGATCAGCATATGAAAGCCAAGAAAAAAACCTTAAGTCCACATCACCTTTATAGCTCAACACCACAGCTAGACTTGGTCCATGAAATTCAGAATATTTTGTTTTAAAATATATTGGTTAAGTTGCTATGGCAAACTCAAAAGATTTTACTGAAAAATAATGGTTACCCTACAGTAACTGATTCTTTGAGATGTTATAGTCATTGTAAATCTCCCTTTAAATATGCATATGCTTCATGAGCAAGATTAGACTTTTTGGAATAGCGGTGTTCATCAAGGTCATGCATGCACCCTGTTCTCTTTTGCTCCTGTACAAGGGCATAAAGGGCAGAGTGGCTGTGACTCTCCCTCAGTTCCCCCACGTTTTGAAACTTGCGTTAGCTGAAGACACTGAAAACAGGGAAGGAGGATGGATTATAAGGGCCACACAGACATCCTCATCTCGAAGAACTGCAGGGTAAGAAAAACTGTTCAAGTATGTCAGTGTGGATCCCACAGCAGGTGACAGGCAAGTAGTACTCCTTCTGGAGGGTGAGAAGGAATACCAGCTGCATCAGTTGAACAGTGCTGTCCTGAACTTGCCATCTGCCCTTGTGGCTAAGTCCAACGCACAAATGTTTGGTGAAGATCAGTGGTTACTCTATGTCACTGCCTTGCACATTTCAGAAACTGGCACACTTCTGAAGCAGGTGGAGAATGTCACTTGAGCTTTGGTGGATTGAGCCCTGATGCCGTGACACGCATGTATACCAGCCAACTGGAAACAATATGAGATACATTGTATCAAGTATCAGAGAGATAGCTGTGTTAGTCTGGATCTGTAAAAAGCAAGAGTCCTGTGGCACCTTTAAGACTAACAGATGTATTGGAGCATAAGCTTTCGTGGGTGAATGCCTACTTCTTCGGATGCATGTGAAGAACTGGGCATTCACCTATGAAAGCTTATGCTCCAATACATCTATTAGTCTTAGAGATACATTGTGTTATACACATAGATATTCTCTGAGTGGAGATGGCTTGGCCTTCTGAATGACCAGTTATTGCCAGAAATAAGTGGGTAGACAATTTGAACTACTTAGTTCAATCGATGTAGTAAAGCAATACTCTGGAAACATCCAGTGTGTAACTTCTCTTCCAGTATAGAGTGGGAATTTGGAAAGAATACAAGTTAACTGAGTTCCATCTGAATTGGAAGCCACTTTGGGGATGAACTTTGGGTAAGGTTTCAACACCACCTTGTCTCTATGAAAGATTATATAGGAAGGATCAGCCATAAGCGCTCAGAGTTGCTCTCCTAACCAAAGGAATAGAGTAAGTAGGAATGCAGTCTTCACAGTGAGATGAAAGAAAGAGCATTCTGACAGGGTCAAAGAGAGGGCCCATGACCATGACTCAAGAGGAAGACCATGCATGACTGTACCAGTAGATGGGTAGCAGAGATCGTTGCAAGAGGGACCTTAATGGAACTGAACTCTAGGCCAGAGCATTTTAAAAGCTAGGCAGCAAGGAGTTGAGGATCTTTGATGGTGTAGCCTGCAGAGTGAAAGTTATGTTGGGCCACACATCAAAAACCTTTTCCATTAAGACAAGTGTTTCTAGTAAATGTCATCCTGCTTTGTAAAAGGATACCCTGAACTTGCTATCTATAGTACTTAGCCAGCCAACATCCAGCCTGTCAGATGTAGTAACGTCAGGTCTGAAGTGTATGACTGTGGTACTGCGATATCTAGTCCAGGCAGTATGGCAGCTAAGCAAGCAACTAAACAGACATCTGTAGCAGGTCTGTCAGCCAAAGCTACCCTTGCCAGTAGGGAGCTATGCAAATGACGATGGTTCTGACTCATTTGATTTCAGATATCACCGTGAGGGACCAGAGAATCAAAGAAAAGGCACACCTCAATTCCACTGCAGAATGAAGGTGTCTCGTGAAGAGCCCAAGCTCATGGCCCCTCTAGACCAAAAGTTCTAACACTTGGTGTTGTGCGTGGAGGCAAAGAATTCTCTCCCCCAACAATGGAATATCTGTTTGATGATGGACCTCTTCAGTGACCACTTATGATTGTTACCAATTTACTCAAGAAGTCTATCAGACTGTTGTGGACACGTTGGATGTGAAGAGCCATCAGGGTGATCCTGTATTGATGGCTCCAAGTCCAAAGTTTGATGACTTACAGAGGGGTGATGAGATGGCAATTCACAGCTTGTTTATACAGTGCATTGCTGAGGCATAGTCCATCAGGAACTACACTGGAATTTTGGAGGACAGCTTGTATGTCATTCCTACTTAATATGATGGCTCTGAGTTCCAGGATGTCTGAGTGAAGTCTCAGGTTTCCTGAGGACCAACGCCATTGTATTTGCAGGTGGTCTAGCTGAATTCCCCAATACCCATGATTAGTGTCCTTGTCAGGGAGGGAGCTGGAGAACAGTACTATGCTCCTTCATGTTCTTGGGTTTTAACATCCCAGTTCTGCAAGAATGTGAGGTGGTACTCAGACCTTCTGGTGTTTTGGTAGAGAGCAGACTGACCTCAGACAGAATTATAAGGGTCACAAGTGAAATCTGATAAGCAGTGTCTTGTACACACATGCCAACATGTGGTCCAATATACCAAGGCAAGCATGTATGTCACAGACTGGTTTTATCTTATCTCAGTAGCAGCCCTCACAACAACAGGTACTTGTCTTTGTGCAGATATGCCTTCTCTGGCTTGGAACAGACCATAGCTCCTATAAACTCTATAATCTGTGATGGGATGAGAGTTTTTTCAAAGCTCACCATGAGATCTAAGTCAGGAAAAAAGCAGAGAGAAAGCATGTGCACGTATATATTCTAGGCTTGTTGCCGTCTCCTGCTGGGATCTGCTTCTGATCAGCCAAGTGTAAGCGTAGATGTGGATCCTGTCTTCTCAAATGGGCCGCCACCCCTCCCCCCACTAGGTATTCTGTGGAGATTCTTGATACCGTGTAGGGTCTGAATGGCAGTACCTTGTACTGATAGTGATTTGGCCCCAGTGTGAACCTCAAGTACTTCCTATTGGCCAGGTTGATAGCTATGTGGAACTACATGCCTTGCAAGAGGACAGCCAGATCCAGTCTTGATCCTGAAAAGATGAAACGATGGAGGCAAGGGTTACCATCCTGAATCTGAGGTGGCATATCTATCTGTTCAGTCTCCTCAGGTCTAGGATAGGACCCCTTTCCTCTTCAGGATAAGAAAGTATCAGGAGTGAGTCTCTTCCTCTGTACTTCTGAAGTATCTCCCTCCTCTGCTCCTAGATGAAGCAACAAGGCCAACTTTTTTTTTTTTTTTTTTTTAAATAGGCTCTCATGCAAAGTCTCTCAAGGGACAGGAAAGGGGACCAGGTAGGGAATACGGTGTGGAAATGAACAGGGTAGCTGTTGGTGATGATCAATACCTGCTTGCCTGTTATACTAGAACTAAACCTAAGGACTACAATGGGCAGCTCCTCTAGTATAATGGTCTTTTCCTTGGCAGATACTTAAGTTGTCTGCTCTAGGAGAAGGAAGGTGCCTCTTGCTGAGCTTACTATTTGTATTGTTTCTGATAGATCCCTTAACGTGGCCCAGGAGTCCTTCAGTAAATGGGGTGCTTTCTCTGTTCTGCATCTAAAAGAGCTCCATCCCTTCAAAAGGCAGGTCCCTCTCTGGTGGCTTGCACCTCTTTCGGGAAGCCTGAATGCTAGCAGTCATTTCAGGATAACTGATACTAGCAATCATAAGGTTTTCTTCATGGTGACAGCCATGGTCATTGATCTCAAACCATATTTGGATGCATATTTGCAATGCTCTTCTGACTACCACCTAGCCCTTTTATAATCCATTTCAGTTCCACCCCTTTCTCCTGGAGAATTTCAGACAGAAGTAATTTATCTTTCCCAGCTGAGGAAGTTACACTTTGCGAACAGGGCTTGGTAGTTCACAATGCAGAGCTGCAATGAGGTGGAAGAATATCTGTTGTGTCTGAAGAGATACAGGTTTTTGGTTTTGGAGGGGTTTTTGTTTGTTTTTTTAAGTCCTTTTCCTTTGATGTGCCTTTTATGAGCATAGACTTCTCTTGTACTGCTGATACCAGCAGAGACCCCAGAGTTTAGAAGTGTTCAAAGCCTTCTGAAATCACCCGTTATCTCCTTTCCACTCATATACATGTATAGGGCAAAGTTGTCAGGGTCTGCCATAGTACCATTGACAGCTCAAGTATGCCCTCATTGATTGGGAGGGTGATCCTGGCAATGGTTGTAAAGCTTAGTATTTCAAATAGCTTTTGGGATTTTTACTGGATTACTGTGATTTCAGTATCCCGGGTCTCTGTAATCCAGGCCAGGAAGCTTTGAAGTCCTGTTACCCAACTAGTGGTGATGATGATTCCCTAAGGTACAGATTGGGGTGGCTGCTGTACCTCCACTGTCAAATGCTCCTGGAGATCAAAGGCTGACATGAGTGAATGGCCTGGCTAATGATGCCACTATAGAGTGAAATCTTCTCTTCCTCAATGTGTGGGAGGGGGATCTCCTTAAGTACACATGCAGTGATGGTACCCAACATGGCCAGTGCAGCGTTCTGTAAGGGTACTAGCCATGTTGAGGTTGGCCAGCTTAATGCCATCCACATCTTGCTAGGAGGGGGGAAATGGGGGAGGGGGGGGGAGAGAGAGATACTGAGAAATTGCCAGCACGTTTTTTTGTTTGTTTCTTTGTTTTTAAGGAAACATCCAATTTGAAGAAATGGAGATGACAAAGTTCTTCACAGTTTGTTGTTAAAAACACAAGTTTTGAAGCTCTCAGAGTAGTGGGTTGGACAGTTGCTAGATTCCATCTCGCTGTCATATTTGATAAGAGGGAATGGTGGAAGGGCCACAGCTTATCCATCTTATGTAGTTACACAGGAGTACAAAAAGGCACCAGGCGCGCACACAGCCTCAAACACCGCTATGCAAGATTTCAATCTCACGCATGAGGCACACAGACACTCAAAGTAGTAAATCTTACCTATTCTTTACTCATTTAGAATTTTACATGTTTCTGTTTAAAAATCCAATTAGAAGTGTAATAAAATGTAAGACAGTAAACGAGCCTCTGAGACTTCAATTATTTTTTTTTATTCATCCAAGCTACAGCTGTGTTTTTGTAGCCAATCCTGCCATCAGGAATCCCTAGCAGCTTCAGTGGCTTTAAATTTTTGAAAAGTCACTTAAGCTTTAAAATGGCCATGATTTAACTTGCAACCAATTTGCACCTTCCTGGCTGTCATACAAACATGAGATATTATCCATCAACCTGCCTGACAGGTCTCAAGGCTAAAGAGAAGGCAACAGCCTGTTTTCAGCATGTGGCTTCATGCCAGAGCCAACTAAACCCCCACCTTCCCCCATGTTGAGGAACTTTGCATAGAAGTAAGAGGACACACAAAGGAACAGCCTCACAACTAATTACGCAAAGGAGACGACTGCAAGAAGCTGTGTACAAGTACAAAAGAGATATACTAATGAGGATCAGGAACAAAGGAGAGATTGGGAATAAAATGAGATTACAATGTTGGGGTGTATTAAAATAGAGGAAAAACTGAAAACATGGGTTAAATAAGAATACTGGAAACTAAGAGCAAGTGGTTTAAGATGTTGGATACAAGAAAGTAAGAGTGAAGGACAGGAAAGAAAGAAAACAGTTACATTTACAAATATTTTCTAGGAAGTGAAATGCCAAAGTGTTACAATAGGCTTTATCTGCACAGTTTGAACACCAATTTAACTAACATGGTTTAGAAACCAAAAGTTAAATTGATGCACCTGTCTAATGTAGATACCATTTGAGATTTCATACAACAAATTACATTAAAACAACTTTGAGGTTGCAAAGTCAAGCACTCAAAGTTCAGATATACCATTGTTATGATAGTCTAATTACATGATCAAATTTTTTCCACAGGACTCCAGCTCATTTTTTCAATACTCATGTAAGAAAATTAGTACTGTCAACAACTTTGCTCATTTTTAAATTAAAAGTTAGTAACTACAATGGGAAGGAATGTCTTGGGGACTGATATACATACATACATGCCATAACTAACATGCCCCTCCAATGGTGCCCAAAAGCTAGCATTTGATCCTTTTCCTACCTTGGGGACAAACACTGTGCTGAATTACCCCCTTTATAATCCTACTTAAATTTATGATTACCTAGTGTAAGCGTTTGTACAGATTTTGTCCACATAATAAGAATTAAGAGATTTCCTGGATTCTCTACACAAATGAGTGGCATTTACAAAGTATGTTTACCATGGCTGTAGAGTCATTTTATTCTGAACCTGTTCCCAATCACTTCACTTGAGAGGGGGTGGGGGAAGAAGAGAGAGAGAAGGAGAACTCTTTAGGCACATTTTTCACTTGAAAGCCTCATCCAAAGAGTAAATTTGGTGATTCTGGGACATTATTAAGTCACCTGCACCAGTCTTGAGTTAACCACGCAGGAAAAAAGTGAAATGTGTGTCTTGTAAGGACACAAAACCAAGACTTTTTTATACTCCTATAACTGAAAAAGACTTACATTTCAACTTCAAAAACTTGCCAGGAAGTTGAATAAAAGCCTCTGACACATTGACAAATTTGGTTCATAAATACAGTAGATAACATTGGAAAATCTGGAATGGCATATTAGTAATATACATATATCAAAGGCTCTTGTTCCCTTAATACAGAGAAAAAACAATGGCTCTTATCACATCCTCCTCATTTTTAACCCCAAAGTTTTAAAGAGTAATAGTTTCCTCTTCTTTACCATCTACTAGCTCTGTGCCTCCAACTTTACTTTAACCATCTACATATTTAAAAAGTTTTTCCTCACCTCTTCCATACAAATTCTTGTATGCTGACCTGATTTAGAAATTATAACACTTCTAGTGTTTTTAACCTGTCATTATTTGTGCCAGTTTCAAATGACATGCTCGGTACTGAGCAGTTCAACACTCCCTGATCTTGTGACTAATATCAAAGCCACACCTCACTAAAAACTGATAGTCTTAAGAAGCAGGAAGTTAGTTATCCTATTTCACATTTTTCCAGAAAAAAATTGGCTCCTACAAATAGGATTTGGGGGCCAGAGGGGATGGAAGGATAAAAAATACTTCGCTCAATCTTGACCATTCAGATTAGAGACCAGCAAATCTGCAGGTATCCGTGGACCATTTTTGCGGATCACACCACGCATGTGGATATAAATCTTTGTGTCTCCACAGGGCTCTGCAGCACACACTCACCCAAACAGAGCGGCTGTCACCCAGCCTGCAGGCTTCAACTCAGCTCTCTGAATCACGCAGCAGTGTGTTGGACATTCTGGGAGTTGTAGACCCCAACTTGCTCAGAAAGAGGGGGTAAACAACAACTCCCAGAAAGTAGTGAGCCAAGCACCACTTTGAAGGTGAGGTTGTTCTTTAAACAGGCAGGCGGCAATGACTGCGTGCATTAGAGCTGCCGTAACTGCATAGGGGTGTTCAAGCCCCCCATGGGGAGGGTGGCGCTGCATAGAAGGACCCAGAATTGTAGCCTCCCTGGCTGGGGCAGGGAAGGAGTTACAGCAGGGGCAGAGCGGGCAGCAGGTCTCTAGGGAGAAGTGGAGCTGGGGGGGTAGGGGGATGGTTGGGGGCTAGACACAGCCCTGTGTCACTGCTGCACAGTGACCTGAGGAGCTGTTTAGAGCCCTGCAAATCTGCGGCTCGCAGATCGGATGCAGATACCTTTTCATATCTGCACAGGGCTCTAATTCTGATTCAAGAGCTATTCAACAAATTATCATTTTAAAATAACTAAAACCAAACACACTTGAAATGCAACCTGATGACTATGATAAGCCCTCCCCTTGATAATTATATTTTAAAAAGATCAGAATGTACACTAAAGCCCTCTAGCTTTGGGTGACCAGGTTGAACTGCAGGAGGAGTGAAGTGGTGATAGACACCCAATAAATACCTAGTTAGCTCTTTAAGGCGGGAAGAGTATATTCAAATGTCTTATCAAGTGCTTTTAGAAATACTTTCACTTTTAGCTGTGAATAGAATTGGCACATCTTTCAGTGGGAGGTTAGATTCCGATTAGGTTGCCTTCTGAACAATTTACAGGCACAAGAAAAGAATCTCATTACTGGACTGTATGATAAACTGCTTTCAAAATTGTTCAAGTTGTATTATTTTAATATATAGTTTGGTTAACATCAATAAATTTCCCACCTCCCATCTTTAAAGGTCAATCTTATAGCAACTTTTAAAAAAGCATTCAATTTCTTGTTAATTTTAATGTTATGTACATCTAGAGTCTTAACCTATCTTCATCTATGTCAAGATAACAAATCCAACAGGAACCTATTTTTATTCTGAGGCACATTTACATTATTTTTAATGATTTACTGTTTACAGTGTGGACTGATTTATTGGACTGATTTTTCTATCAACAAAAAGGAAGAAAAAATATATAGGATTACGCAAAATAAAGCTTTGAGAAGCTCAAAATAGATCAACCAGCTTCCAGGGTAACTCCTATTAAGTTTTACTTTTTCCTGCACCTCATTTTTGAAACACATTCGCAAACTTCAGCTGAAAACAACATAACATTACTGTACATTTCAGAATGCAGAAACAAACTCAGGATCAGGTTTAAAACAAAAGGAAAAAGATGACAGGAGATAATTAGCAAAATCCTACAAAATATTTTGATAATAGATAAATGTATGTATAACTACTCAATCCACAGAAGCAAGCATTGTACCTATAACACTAAGGTAAGCTCAACTGTTGTAATAACTTATTCAAAGTTGCACATAGGGATAGCAAGAGTTCATGTAGATGCAAAATAGAGCTGTTTAAATAAAGTGTATGCTACTGATACAGTGCTATATAAATAAATAAATTTCAGAATAACAGAAGATATCTATTTTGCAGTTCCATCACTGAAGATGTCATTAATGTATTACCAGAAACCATGATGTGAATTACTTCTGAATTTACCACATGGTTACAGGATCTAAAATGAGCTGTATGCCATGCAATTTAAAAGTAGATCAAGTAACACGAGCCCATACAAGCATTCCATGTAATTTCTTCATTACACTTTACTAAATGAAGTAACAGTGCTCTCAATTAGTTTTCTTGAAATAATTGTTTTAAGAAATCTGTAAAACAGTATGTTCAGTTACGTCCAAGCATAAAAAGAAACCATTTTCACTCATGAGCTATGTTTATAACATTGTTTTGAAAGGTGTAGATATAAAAGTATACTTACAGATTGTATATCTTGTAATGGTTTTTATGTTTTGAATCCAAAAACCTTAAAAGAAAAAAGGCAATTTACATAAATGTATTTTGGCTATTACTGTTTCAAAGATATTTTAATATATTTACAATACAAAAAACATTTTCATATGAATTTCAAACTAAGCAGTTTTGAGTTTGAAATTCAGGCTATTTCCCCACAATATCTCTTGAGAGACAGTGATGGGGCCCAACCCTGCACGCCTTGCTCACATAAGTATCCTCACTAGCATCAACAGGACTACTTGTATAAGTGAAGGCAGCAGGTTTTAGGCCCATATAGTTAATTACAAAAATGTATTTTTAATATTCATGCTCCACTTGTCAATATAGATTTTTTTTAAACTTGTATTACTGCGTTTTAGTTTTACATTTTTTACCAGAAGGATTTCTAGTTACCTATTTCAATAAAAATAACTGCTATAATTATTATTTCCAATGTAATCATATACACAGAATATTTACCAGAAACATATCTTATGCGCTTCTCTATAAAGTTTACTGATGCACCTGTACTGATACACCAATCAAGTATAAATATCATAAGAACACAACAAGCTATACTGGGTCAGACCAATGCTCCATCCAGCCCAGTATCCTGTCTTCCTACAGTGGCCAATGCCAGGTATTTCAGAGGGAGTTAACAGAACAGATAAACATCCCATTGCTCATTCCCAGTTTCTGGCAAACAGAAGCTAGAGACACTTAAGGGTTTTGCATTCCTGCCCATCCTGGCTAATATTCTCGGATAGACCTGTCCTCCATGAATTTATCTAGTTCTTTTCTGAACCCTGTTATAGTCTTTGCCAGAGGATTTTGTGAAGGCCAAGAGTTCCACAGGTTGATTATGTGCTGTGTGAGAAAAAAATACTTCCTTTTGTTTGTTTTAAAACCTGCTGCCGGTTAACACAAGAACTGGGGATCACCCAATGAAGTTATCTGAAGGAATAAACAGCACGTATTTGTTCACTTTCTTCACACAATTCATGATTTTACAGACCTCTCATATTCCTCTATTCAAGGTCTCTTTTCAAAGCTGAACAGTCCCAGTCTTATTAATCTCCCCTCATATGGATTCTGTTCCATACCCCTAACAGTTTTTATCGACCTTTCATGTTCCTTTTCCAATTCCAATATACCTTTTTTGAGATGCAGGTGGTATTCAAGATGTGGGTGTACCATGGATTTATACAGAGGCAATATGATATTTTCATTCTTGTTTATCTATCCCTTTCCTAATGATTCCCAACATTGTGTTAGCTTTTTTGACTGCCTCTGCACATTGAGCAGATGTTTTCAGAGAACTATCCACAATGACGCCAAGATCTCTTTCTTGAGCGGCAACAGATAATTTAGATCCCATCATTTTATATGCATAGTTCGGATTATGTCTTCCAATATGCATTTCTTTGCATTTATCAACATTGAATTTCACCTGCCATTTTGTTACCCAGTCTCCCAGTTTTGTGAAATCCCTTTGTAACTCTTTGCAGTCTGCTTTGGATTTAGCTACCTTTAGTAGTTTTGTACCATCTGCAAACTTTGCCACTTCACTGTTTACCCCTTTTTCCAGACCATTTATGAATATGTTGAACAATACTGGTCTCAGTACAGGCCCCTGGGGGACACCACTATTTACCTCTTTCTATTCTGAAAACTGATCATTTATTACTATCCTTTGTTTCCTATCTTTTAACCAGTTGCTGATCCATGAGACTACCTTCCCTCTTATCCCATGATAAGCTTATTTTGCTTAAGAGCCTTTGGTGAGGGACCTTGTCAAAGGCTTTCTGAAAATTTAAGTACATTATATCCACTGGATCACCCTTGTCCACATGTTTGACACCCCTCAAAGAATTCTAATAAACTGGTGAGGCATGATTTGTGTTTATAAAACCATGTTGACTCTTCCCCAACAAATCATGCTCATCTGTGAGTCAGATAATTCTGTTATTTACTATCATTTCAATCAATTTGCCAGGTACTAAATTTAGGCTCACCAGCCTCTACTTGCCAGGATCGCCTCTGGAGCCTTTTTTTTTTTTTTTTTTTAAATCGGTCTCACATTAGCTATCCTCAAGTCAACTGGTACGGAAGCTGATTTATGATAGGTTACAAACTACAGTTAGTAGTTCTACAATTTCACATTTGAGTTCCTTCAGACTACCATCTGGTCCTGGTGATTTATTACTGTTTAATTTATCAATTTGTTCCAAAACCTCATCTAATGACACCTCAATCTGGGACAGATCCTCAGATTTGTCACCTAAAAAGACAGCTCATGTTTGGGAATCTCCTTCACACACTCAGCCATGAAGACCGATGCAAATTATTCATTTAGTGTCTCTGCAATGGCTAATCTTCCTTAATGACAGGTTTCAGAATAGTAGCAAAAAGAACAGGAGTACTTGTTGGACCTTAGAGACTAACAAATTTATTTGAGCATAAGCTTTC
The DNA here is from genome assembly GCF_013100865.1 of Trachemys scripta elegans. Lineage (NCBI taxonomy): Eukaryota > Metazoa > Chordata > Testudines > Emydidae > Trachemys > Trachemys scripta. The sequence continues at coordinate 91,737,687 of NC_048304.1, read as the reverse complement.
GTGGGCTACAGCCTTAAGTGCTCCTTTAGCATATCATCCAGTGGCTCCATGTGTTGTTTAGCAGGCTTCCTACTTGTGAGGTACTTAAATTTCTTGCTGTTCCCTCCCTCCCCCCTTTCAATCTTGAGCTAGCTGTTATTCAAATACTTTTTTGGCCTTCCTAATTATATTTTTACACTTCACTTGCCCGAGTTGATGCTCTTTTCTATTTTTCTCACTAGGATTTAACTTCCACTTTTTGCCTCTCACTGCTTCTTTTATTTTGTTGTTTAGCCACAATGGCACTTTTTTGGCCCTCTTTATGTTTTTTAATTTGGGGTATACCTTTAAATTGAGACTCTTATCGTGCCTTTAAAAAGTTTCCATGCAGCTTGCAAGGATTTCACTTCTAGAACTGTACCTTTTAATTTCTGTTTAACTAGCTTCCTAATTTTTGTATAGTTCCCCTTACTGAAATTAAATGCTACCATGGTGGCCTGCTTCAGTGTTCCCCACCCCTCACAGGGAGGTTAAATTTTATTATGTTATGGTCACCAGTTCAGCTATACTCACCTCTTGAACCAGATCCCATGCGCCACTTAGGACTAAATCAAGAACTGCCTTTCCACTTGTGGGTTTCAGGACTATCTACTCCAAGAAGCAGTCATTTAAGGTGTCAAGAAACTTTCTCTATGCATCCCATTCTGAGGTGACATTACCCAGTCACTCTGGGGATAGTTGAAATCCCCCATTATTACTGAGTTTACTTTTATAGTCTCTCTAATCTCCCTGCGCATTTCACAGTCACTATCACCATCCTGATCAGGTGGTCGGTAATATATCCCTACTGCTATATTCTTATTACAGCATGGAATTACTATCAATAGAGATTCTATAGTATAGTTTGGTTCATTTAAGATTATTATTTCATTTGACGCTATGCTTTCTTTCACACACAGTGCCACTCCCCCACCAGTACAACCTATTCTGTCCATATATTTTGTACCCTGGTATTACGGTGTCCCATTGATTATCCTCATTCCACTAGTGCAATTAAAAATCAAATTCCAAAATGGATTGAAATAGCCATTATTATCCATTAACACACTGCATAAGGAGTTCCAATTAGTACTTTGGGCACACAGAGGGAGGAAGGATGTTATTTTCCAATTATTTGAACCAGCATCACTTAAACAGCCATCAATCTCTAAAAATAGATTAAATGTTTTTTCCAGTGCTAAAACGCTAATGATCATTTTGCAATATAATCCTCTACAATATTACTAAAGTTTCAGATAGCAGCATGAAGATAAGAATACTTTGGGCTAAATTTGATACTTACACTGATTTAAGTGAGTGTCAATGTTAGACCGTTGTGTTTTTATAATGTGGTACAATCAAAATTCTCGAAGCCCTTCAAATCTGTTTCATCATATCCTCTTGATGTGGAGAGTACACTCATTTTAAAGTTAAACAAGAATAGCTTTTATTTGCTTATTTTGGGTGGGTTTTTTTAAAGTGTTATTACCTATTTTACAGAAAGCACCATAAATTAATGAAACTGGACATTTTAAAAATAAACATAATCTACTTTTCATAGACCACAGTTTAGGTAGAGCAGGGATCAGCAACCTTTCAGAAGTGGTGGGCTGAGTCTTCATTTATTCACTCTAATTTAAGGTTTCGCGTGCCAGTAATACATTTTAACGTTTTTAGAAGGTCTCTTTCTGTAAATCTATAATATATAACTAAACTATTGTTGTATGTAAAATAAATAAGGTTTTAAAAATGTTTAAGAAGCTTCATTTAAAATTAAATTAAAATGCAGAGCCGCCCCGGACCAGTGGCCAGGACCCGGGCAGTGAGTGTCACTGAAAATCAGCTCACGTGCTGCCTTTGGCACGCGTGCCATAGGTTGCCTACCCCTGAGGTAGGCTAATGAATTTCACTGTTTCCCATTTCATTTTTATCTTCTCACACACTAGCACAAGTTTGGATTGTTTGAGTTGCAAAACCTAACAGGAATTTTGATCTGTTTTTAAAACAATACTAGTATTTTTTCTTATTAATCTTGGATTTTGTAGAAGTTTATTTAAATAAAAGTCTAAATTTGAGGTCAAATTTAATCTGACAGCTTCCCTCTAAGTGTCCCTCACTTACCACAGTCAGTCAATTGGAATTCGAGGAACAGAACCCACAGAATAATAAGTGATAAATTTTCTGAACTAAGTAGGAACAAGGTCAAGTTTTCCCTGCTTTGTTCAGGTCAGCTAAAGCACTGTCCAAACACCCTTCTCCCTCCCCACCCTTAATGGTGGGGATGGGGGAAGAGGAAAAAGTCTCTTTTCTACACTTCATGTAGCAGCTCTACGAGCTGAACTATAACCATGATACACCAAAAGTGCCGCTATTATATATGATGTGTCACCTGGCAATGTTCAATAAGAAACAACATACAAGTGTTTACACTTATCAACAAAGTGTGTTTGCATATCAGCCAGAATGAATTAAATTAGCCATGGCAGTACATGCTGTTCACATTGAAAAGAAACATGAGCTGCTAAAATCCTGGAAAGCTCAAGCAAAAACAAGCTCAAGTTATCAGTCATAATACTCCAGAAGAACCTCTGTGGTTAAACTGATGTGTTAAAATAAGAACAGATGTGAGTATAGCACTGAACTAGGACTGCAATTTTATCTACAGAAAAATATTTTAGAACACAGTTACAACTGGCACCCTTGTAAGCAGTTTCAGGGGGGGTCAAATGGCTTAATGAACACAGATTCATCCCTAGAGATAGCCCCATGAGGTTAGAGTTGGAATACATGGGAGGGCAGGAGGGGAGAAGCTGGCACTGGTTCTGCCAGTAGTTTACTGGCTTTGTGGATGAGTTTTAGTTTACAGGGTTGTCAAATAAGGCATTTTTCTAAGCCTTCACAAAAAGTTAAAAAGCCTCAACACAGCGGTACAACAAACTTAAAAGTAACTGCTTGCATTTTAAAAGATGAAGAGTAATGGTAGTTTTCTAAAAACAGAATATTTCCAATACAATAATGTCATTAGTTAGTTTTACACCATATTTGACACTATTCAAGAAAAATGTTATGTCTTTAGAACCAGATACTAATTTCTCCTGGACCGTGAGTAAATGTACATGGATTGTGTGTAAAGCATTAGTAAACTCAAAAATTTTTCATAAAATGAAAAAAGGTTACTGCTGCTGAAATATTGCATGCTTATACTTTTGTAAAGTCATGCTTCATGTTTGAAAACAAGGAACTCAAGATAATATAACCCAAGTCACATCCAGGTCCCCTAGAGTCATTTAATTTGCATATTTTAAAATACCCAAATGTCATTGATTACATACCTATGATATTGCCTTGCAAAATGAAAAGTTCTCCTTTAGCCATCTAACTTTATGGAAATGTTATTTTGCTCATCTAACTTATTTAAAGTCTATAATTTGCAGATAATGTACAGTGTTTATTCTCAAAACCAAGTACATCTCTTCTACATTCTAAAGCAATTAGAATTAATATTTGGAACTGTGGAGGGCAGACAGCCAAAGATACACTCCCAATATTAATTTGGGTTGGACCACCAGGTTGGGGAAGATTTCCCACCCTTTTTGGCATTTTATGCGTAGAACCCACACTCAACAAGGGATGTAAGTGGGGCTTAGGAAAAAACAGGCAGGCTGACTGGATTCACTGGAATCACCAGTGAATCACTGGAATAACCAGAAATCACCTGAGATAGAAATTTGGGAGTAAGGGTGAAGCACCAGCCAAGTCCTATGGAGCACAATGTAAAATGGGTCAGCCAGTAGCATCTGTATCTCTGCCACTGTAGGCTGATTCAATGGACTTGAAGAAAGTAATCTGATGAGATGTGTGAGCATCATATTGATAACTTAAGATGAAGGTGACTCAAAGGCAAAGCATATGGAGTAATCATTTTAGTCATAATGAAGAGAAGGTGAGAAAACAATTTAGCACTAGGGAGTTGAAAGCAGACTATGGCAAGTTGAACTCACTGAACAGAGGAAAAAATACAGAAGAAAGACTATAATGAAAAGGATGGATTTAAAGAGATCACTTCTGTTTTATTGTGGCTGTACAGAAAACTGCTTCATAGCAAAAGATTTTCTGCTTTCCTTTTCATTATCTTCTGTTTTGGTTGTCCACATTCAAGCAGAGTCTTGAATGTCTCAATACAGAGACATAGGATGGAGAATCCAGTTTCGGCTCTGTGACATCAAATCTGGAATGCCAGGCAGTGGGACTTACAGATCCAGTAACAAATCCTTGGCCTGATCACCAAAGTGCTTTGCCCAGGCTAGGGCTGCTTAACACAGTGTTCCTCTCCTGCCTACACTTATCAGTCTGGGTATGAAAGGGATTGGAAGAAATGCACAAGGAGATTTGAGACTGTTCACAAGATGGACGACTGTACGCCATGATTCCCCAACCTCCCCCGGAGGAAAAAAAATGGTATTGTTTCTTGTTCCAATGAGGGCACACGGATCTACCCAACAATTTCCTCCCCTCTGGAACAGAAACCCGAAGACGGTTTCTTTCGGGGATCACTTATGTTGAGCACTGCACTTTCAGTTCAAGACACTGACCTGGATGTCTCCCTTGCCTTATTGCTACAGACTCAGAGCTCAATCTACTTAGCTCAACAAAGAGAAGGTTAATGGGTGACTTGATTACAGTCTATAAGTACCTACCTGGGGAACAAATATTTAATAATGGGCTCTTCAATCTAGAGAGAAACGTATAACAATCAAATTGTTGTACTAAGTTGGCTGTAAGTTGAAGCTAGACAAATTCAGACTGCAAATAAAAAGTAAATTTTTAATGGTAAATTTTTCCAGTGGTTCTCAAGGTTTAAGGTGGCGTCTCCATCACTGAATTTTTAAATCAAGATTGGATGTTTTTGTAAAATATGCGCTCTAGAAATTATTTTGGGAAATTTCTATGGCCTGTGCTATACAGAAGGTCAGACTAGATCTGGGGCCAGCAACGTTTGGCACGCGGCTCGCCAGGGTAAGCACCCTGGCGGGCCGAGCCAGTTTATTTACCTGCTGACGCGGCAGGGTCGGCCGATCGCGGCCCTCACTCGCCGCAGTTCGCCGTCCCGGGCCAATGGGGGCGGCGGGAAGCCGCGGCCAGCACGTCCCTCGCCCATGCCGATTCTCACCGCCCCCATTGGCCCGGGATGGCAAACCGCAGCGAGTAGGGGTCGCGATCGGCCGAACCTGCCACGTCAGCAGGTAAATAAACTGGCTCGGCCCGCCAGGGTGCTTACCCTGGTGAGCCGCGTGCCAAACGTTGCCGACCCCTGGACTAGATGATCATAATGCTCCCTTCTGACCTTAGAATCTATGACTCAAGAAGAGCTCAACCAACCATGAGAGATGACATACAAGATAGAGGGTAGTATTTGTGAGCATTTTGAGATAGGCATGCCTCACAAGTCAAGCAAATTGCTCTTTGCTCCTGCAAAGCAGTAAGGCTGGACTCTCTTCGAGTCCAGAGCACCTAAGTTAATATCTGGTCCAGGTGATCTCCCCATTGCCAAGTGGAAGCATCCATGAGTAGTACTGTAGGCAGCAATGTCTAGAATGGGACGCCTTTGCAGCTTTGGCAAAGTTTTGTCCATCAGCATAGTAAAGTGATGCCATTGTTACACAGATGATAGATGATGTCAGCCCAACAAGGTCAGTATACAGTCCTTAACCATCCTTAAGGAAGATGTAAGTGAACTTACATAAGCTCACAAGCCCATCTCATCTAACCACAGTTTAGCATTGGTTCTGCAGAAAATAAGCTTTCACTGATCTATATTGCAGGACTGCCCAATCAACTCTAGTGTCTCAGCAGCAGCAAGATGGACATTTTTTAGACTAATTCTTGGTCTGAAAGAGTAAAATAATCAGCAGACTGTCCTCAGGGTTCTCCACGCCCTGAAGTGACTTATCCCATATTAGCGAAGGTGAGTACAAGAGCCCAGTCTCAAAATACTTACCACCACTGCTAGACACTGAAGACTATGGGCAGCTGATACTGTTGATCAACTACAGTGAATTGAGAATACTTTCCATGAGCTTCCGGGATTACTAAATTTAAATGTGTCCTTCTGGTTGGGAGCCAGAAACCAATCCTGGAGATCAGTGGTTCTCAACCAGGAGAACACTGTACCCCTGAGGGTACGCCGAGGTCTTATGGGGGTACATTAACTCATCCAAATATTTGCCGAGTTCTACAACAGGATACATAAAAAAGCATTAGCGAAGTCAGTACAAACTAAAATTTCATACAACTTATTTATACTGCTCTATATACTATACACTGAAATGTACGTACAATGTTTATATTCCAATCGATTTCTTTTATATGGTAAAAATGAGAAAGTACACAATTTTTCAGTAATAGTGTGTTGACACTTTTCTGTATTTTTATGTCTGATGTTGTAAGCAGTTTAAAGTGAAGTGTAGCTTGGGGTTACACAAGACAAAACAGACTCCTGAAAGGGGTACAGTAGTGTTGAAAGGTGGAAAAACACTGCTGTAGAAGGCACTGGATTATGAAGGGGTTGGTCACCAAGCAGAATTTCTGAGGCATGACAAATTTGTTGAGTCATCTGAAGTCCACAATGGGATGAAACCCCTACCCTGTCTTGGTAATAGGAAGTAATGACAATGAACTCCTCTTCCATTAACATATTAGGGACCATCTCTATTACACCATCTAGAGGAAGGATGCAATTTATTCACTTAGCACTGTCTTGTGAGAGGGAAAAAACGATAGGAATACAAGAGCAGAATTAGAAGGTGCATCCTTGATCCACTCTTTCCAGGACCAGTTTGGTCAAAGTAATTTCACTTCATACCACAAGGAAGGACAAAAGGCGGTTGCCAAAAGGGGTATAGATCCCCAAATAGTTGCTAGATCCGAAGTTACCAAACAGCATAATCAACCATGCTTCTAAGCACAATATGTGGCTGTGCTTCGACTCCTTCTGGGAGGGCTTCTATGCTAATGGTAAACTTTGAGTGGTTTGATACCTAGGAACAACCCAATACCAGGACATTTTGTTCTTTTTAAAGATGTTTTTTAATTGAGGAGAGATTTTATGTATTGATATTTTGGTTCATTTACAACAAGACATTACAATGACACTGTCTTGACATGTATAGGTACATATCTTAATACAGAGTTAATATTAAGCAACATATTGTATATTTACCATAGGTTATATCATTAACATTTTCTTTTTAAAAAAGAACACACTGGGAGGGTGGTCAGTAATACATAAACCATTCATATTAATTATCAGAGGGGTAGCCGTGTTAGTCTGGATCTGTAAAAAGCAACAGAGTCCTGTGGCACCTTTAAGACTAACAGATGTATTGGAGCATAAAGGTGCCACAGGACACTCTGTTGCTTCATTCATATTAACTTTTTCTTTTTTAGAAAATATTGTTTTCTGGAGTAGAGGGGAAAAAAGCCTCAGAAGAACAGAAAGAAAGGAAAGTTAAGGTGTGTGGGAGGGAGTAATTCAATTATCCTCTGAACAGTCTTCTTGCCTAAGTATAGAATTACTGTTTCTTTCAAAGCATCTCAGTGATTTCAATATTTCTATTATGTTTTCCTGTGAAAGGTGTACTATTTCCTTGGTGAAATCCATCTGGCACTATACTCACGAAAAATAATTTCAGTACAAAATAGTTTATTAATATTTTATTCCAGTTATCTACAATAGGAATCCTGGGTCCACAAGTTTAAGATAGCTTTTTTTTTTTTTTTTTGCTTATAAAACATAGCAATAGCAAGAATAGCTTCCTTATTCCTGGTTTGAATCTTTTTAACAGGCTAATTCCCAACACATCTTGTAAGTCCAATTCAAGTTCTATCACTGATTTTTTTTTTTTTTTTTAAATTTCATTATGGTTTTCCAAAAGTGTTTTACCATCCAGCAGTACCATATCATATATATGAAAGAGGGCTGACTGTTTTACATTTCAGACAGACATCGGGGGCTATATAATAAAATAAATAATACTGAGATGGAGAAACCTACATTCTTTAAACCAGGGGTAGTCTATTTTTTGTCAAGGTCCAAATTTCTTTGTCAAGGTATAGTCAAGGTCCAGACTAGAGAAAAATAAAAATGATAGTAAGCAAATAAGATTTTGAGGTCCATTCAAAAGCGTCTGGCAGTCTGGATTTGTCCTGTGGTCCGCCAAGGGACTATTCCTGCTATAAACTGAATAGTACTGAATTGGTACTATTTGGTTAGTCTTAGATCCAATATTTACCATTACATTATTTCATTCTATTCTTTTGCTGTTATTTCATAAGTACAGTGTGAACTTCATAACTTAATAGCTTTGTATAATTTCTTCTTAAAAACAGTCATGAGATTATACATTCTAGACACTCCTGAGTGCTGAAACTCTGAGACCTTATATAACATTTTCTAATACTAATTGCCTTGTTGGTTCCTTTCTTCTCTGAAAGTGATTTTTAATAAAGTAAACCATCTGTACAAACTTATATTAAAGAAAAGAATGCACAATTTATCATATATCTGTTTAAGGGTTGCCCATCCCTAAAGAAAGTCTTCCATTTGTTCGGGCAAATTTGGACCAACATCTAAAAACTTACTTATTCAACCTGGGTTTGAACACACTAAACTTTTTAGTAGTAGGTGATGTTTCATGGATGCTAGAATTTTGGGATACAATCTGGTACATAATTATACAATTATATTGAGTTTGGCAGTTTTTGTTTTATCTATATGCATGAGAAAGTTGCTCTGTTAGAGATCCATTCCAATACTGGTCTAATTTTTGCTACCTACAATATCTCTGAAGTTTGGTAGCACCTAAACTCCCATTTCAACTGGAGATTGCAGCCATTCCATTTTGATTCTTGTGTTCCCAACTGACCACAGGAATCTTAACATTAAATGCCTTGAAGAAATTTTCAGGGGGTGTAAAGAGAACCATAGAAAAAGACCCTGGGAAGACATTCATTTTAAGTACATGAATTCTACCTATCAAAGTCAAACATAGGTATGTTAACCTTCCCACATCACTGTAAATAATTTTCATTAATGGCTCAATATTTAAATTAAACAGCTCTCCCACTTCAGGTGTTATATTAATGCCTAAATACCTAATTTTATCATCAACTACTTTCAGAGGGCGTTTATTAAGCATCTTTTGGAGCCGAGGCATAGTATCTTTAATTTAGACCAATTAAATCTATATTCCTGTACCATATGTTTCAATTATTTCCTGCAATAGAGGCCAGCTTTATTGATATCTTTTATCAAAAGAATAAGATTAGTGTATAATGAAACTTTCTATCCCCAATATACTTAGTTCCCTGAATTCAGGATCTTAAGTTCTTTTGTGCTAAATGTTCAATGATCAAATCAAATAAGTGACACCAGTGTCTTGTTTCTTTGTCTGAAGGTATAGGCTCGGTCTTTATGACATTTCACCAAATACATGTCATAGGATTTCTGTAGATTTTAAATCCACTTTGAAAGCATTCCCCAAACCTATACATCTCCAACATTCTAAATAAAAAAGGGCATTCTACCGAGTCAAAAGCCTTTTCTGCATTTATCGTAAGAACGTAGGCCTCTATAAGCGCTTGAGGAATGCTGCAGCACACATAGGAGATTTCTTATATTATTTCAGGGGCTTCTTCCTTTTATAAATCCAGTTGGGCTTTGTTCCATTAATTTAGGCATTGTCATCTCTAATCTATTTATTAATGAGCGAGGCCTCCAAAATGCTGGATTTGTTATGTTTTTATTTGGTTTAGGTATCAAAAATATCTCTCTGCTTGATCAAAGGTATTTGGTAAGCACTCAGTTGCCCAAAGGAGAAAAAAAAAAAAAAAGGAGTACTTGTGGCACCTTAGAGACTAAAATTTATTTGGGCATAAGCTTTCGTGGGCTAAAACCCACTTCATCAGATGCATGTACTGGAAAATATAGTAGGAAGACACACGAAAAAAATGGATGTTGCCATACCAACTCTAACAAGACTAATCAATTAAGGTGGGCTATTATCAGCAGGAGAAAAAAAAAAACTTTTGTAGTGAGAATCAGGATGGCCCATTTCAAACAGTTGACAAGAAGGTGTGAGTAACAGTAGGGGAAAAATTAGCATGGGGAAACAGTTTTTACTTTGTGTAATGACCCATCCACTCCCAGTCTTTATTCAAGCCTAATTTAATGGTGTCCAGTTTGCAAATTAATTCCAGTCTGCAGTTTCTCATTGGAGTCTGGTTTAAGTTTTTTTTGTTGGAGAATTGCAACTTAGTTCTGTAATTGAGTGACCAGGGAGGTTGAAGTGTTCTGTCTGATTTTTGAATGTTATAGTTCTTGATGTCTGATTTGTGTCCATTTATTCTTTTGCGTAGAGACTGTCCAGTTTGGCCAATGTACATGGTAGAGGGGCATTGCTGGCACATGATGGCATATATCACATTGGTAGATGTGCAGGTGAATGAGCCTCTGATGGTGTGGCTGTTGTGATTAGGTCCTATGATGGTATCCCTTGAATAGATGTGGGCAGAGTTGGCAATGGAAATGGAGTTTTCACCATCCTGGCTACTATGGATGTAGAAGCCCTCTATACCAACATTCCACACAAAGATGGACTACAAGCTGTTAGGAACAGTATCCCCGATAATGTCTCAGCTAACCTGGTGGCTAAAACTTTGTGACTTTGTCCTCACCCACAACTATTTCACATTTGGGGACAATGTATACCTTTGAGTCAGCGGCACTGCTATGGGTACCCGCATGGCCCCACAGTATGCCAACATTTTTATGGCTGACTTAGAACAATGCTTCCTCAGCTCTCGTCCCCTAACCCCCCTATTCTACTTGCACTACATTGATGACATCATCATCATCTGGACCCATGGAAAAGCCGCCCTTGAGGAATTCCACCATAATTTCAACAATTTCCATCCCACCATCAACCTCAGCCTGGACTAGTCCACACAAGAGATCCACTTCCTGGACACTACAGAGCTAATAAACCATTGTCACATAACCACCACCCTATACCGGAAATCTACTGACCACTATACTTACCTACATGCCTCCAGACCACATCACCACAATCCATTATCTACAGCCAATTTCTAAGATACAACCGCATTTGCTCCAATCCCTCAGACTGAGACAAACACCTCCAAGAGCTCTATCAAGCATTCTTAAAACTACAATACCCACCTGCTGAAGTGAAGAAACAGATTGACAGAGCCAGAAGAATACCTAGAAGTCACTCAGGGCCTGTCTACACTACAAAATTAGGTCGATTTTATAGACATGGATTTTTAGAAATCGATTTTATACAGTCGATTGCGTATGTCCACACTAAGCACATTAACTCGGTGGAGTGTGTCCTCACTTATGGAGCTATCCCACAGTTCCTGCAGTCTCCACAGCGGGGATCTGTGCTTTTGTTGGCTTTCCTGCAGCTCCAACAGATGCTTCATCATGTCCGTTTGCTCCCACATTAGCCTCAGGATCGCATCCTGCCTCCGCTCTTCGCGCTCATTTAATTCTTTCCTGGCCTCTGCCACTGAATGCCTCCATGCATTAAGCTGTGCCCTATCAGTGCGGGAAGACTGCATGAGCTCAGAAAACATGTCATCACGAGTGCGTTTTTTTCGCCTTCTAATATAACCTCAGGGACAGAGATGATTGGGGGAGTATAGAAACATTCTACACTCTACAATTCTGGGGGGGACTGCATGGTCACCTGTGTTGCTGAGTTCACCACGCTGACCAAACAGGAAATGAAATTCAAAAGTTCCCGGGGCTTTTCCTGTGTACCTGGCTAGTGCATCAGAATTCAAAGTGCTGTCCAGCACGGTCACAATAGAGCACTCTGGAATAGCTCCCAGAGGCCAATACCGTCGATTTGGGTCTGCACTAACCCTAATTCGACCCAGCAAAGTCGATTTTCGCGTCAATCACCTAATCGGGGAGGAGTACAGAAGTCCATTTTAAAAGCCTTTTAGGTCAACGGACCGGGGTTGGTTGTGTGGATGCAGTCATTTTTAAATTGACCTAACACGGCTAAATTCGACCTAACCCCATAGTGTAGATAAGGCCTTACTCCAGGACAGGCCCAACAAATGAAGTAACAGAACGCCACTAGCCGTCACCTTCAGCCCCCAACTAAAACCACTCCAGAGCATCTACAACTTATCCTGAAGGACGATCCCTCACTCTCACAGACCTTGGGAGACAGACCAGTCCTCGCTTACAGACAGCCCCCCAACCTGAAGAAAATACTCACCAGCAACCACACAACAAAAACACTAACCCAGGAACCTATCCTTGCAACAAAGCCCACCTTAACTGATTAGTCTTGTTAGAGTTGGTAAGGCAACACCCTTTTTTCATGTTCTCTCTCTGTGTGTGTGTGTGTGTGTGTGTGTGTGTGTGTGTGTGTGTGTGTGTGTGTATATATCTTCCTTCTGTATTTTCCACTACGTGCATCTGATGAAGTGAGCTGTAGCCCACGAAAGCTTATGCTACAATNTATATATATATATATATAAAAATAAAGAATGAGTACTTGTGGCACCTTAAGAGACTGACAAATTTATTTGGGCATAAGCAGTTGGAAAATACAGTAGGAAGATAGATATCTATCTTCCTACTGTATTTTCCACTGCATGCATCTGATGAAGTGGGTTTTAGCCCATGAAAGCTTATGCCCAAATAAATTTGTCAGTCTCTTAAGGTGCCACAAGTACTCATTCTTTTTGCCGATACAGACTAACACAGCTACCACTCTCAATCTTCTTGGGCAATTGACAGGTTTCAAATACATTTGCTAACAAGGGCATTACTTATTTTTAAAAAATTTTAAGAGACTTCAGAAGCATATCCATCTGGAACAGGACTTTCCCCCGATTTTAGTGATGACTACACCATTTCTATTTCTTCTGGTGTTACTGAGCTAATTAGTACTACTCTTTCATTGTATGTCAGTCTGGGCATGTTAAGATACTGCAATATACTAGTTCTCAGTTCTTCCATATGTACATATTTGCTAGTATCTCTCAAATATTCCACTAGTAATTTGTAGATCTCCCCCCCCCCTTTTTTTTTTTTTTTGTGTATTCCATTTTGTCCTTAAGGTACTGCATAGCTGTTCTGGGTCTTAGGCTGGAAATAAGTCTGATAGATTTGTACCCCCATTCATAAAGCCTTTGTCTAACAAATAAGAGAGCTGTTAGAAAAAAAAAAAAACAAAAAAAACCCTCTATTACCAGTGCTTCTAATGCTCTCGGTGTTTTTAATCTCTTGGTTTTAACTTTGTATCATCAGTCAAATAAGAATGCTTCTGCAAACTGTAAATTTGTTCCTCTATGTCCACTTATTTTTGCTGGTCTTTTTCCCTACAACCACTTTCTGGGATAATTATAGCTTTAAAGGCCTCCCACCTAATTATATACAGGATATAGCCACAAGAACTATCAATGTTTTTTCCATTTTATTTACAAAGTTTTTAGTCTTTTAACAATATATTACTAAATTTCTTCTTTTCCTTTATTCATGAATTAGACTATTTTTATGAAGACAGGTGCCTGGTCCAAGATATGTATTAATCAAACTCTAACATTAATAATTCAATGGAAAAGAAATTTTGGTATCAAAATTAGATTTATCCTAGTATGCCCTTTGGCAGTTTTGGAGGAAAAAAACTGAAGTCCTTCCTATTATCAGATTCCCTGCATATACATTCAATATCATTACCAACTATAACAACCTTAAACGATGTATTTCAAAGAAACATTCTATTTTAATTTCCTCCTTATACTTGATATTTTCTAATATCCTTAATACTTACAAATTTTCCTCACTTTAATTTCCGTGCCATGATTTATTGAAAATTTAATATTCCTAATACACAATATAAAATCATTCTAAAGATTTCTGCCACGGAGGCAGTATTTTCCTGAACACGCATAACCATTTTGTTTTATTACGTTCAAAAGTTGTCCAAATTCCACTTTCCTGATACTTATAGGGCCCTTGATTAAGCGCTATTTAACTTTAATCTAATTAGTTCCCAGTTCTTGATCTCCTGCATTTGGTTCCAGGACTGAGTTCAAGAACTTTTATGCTTCTGGTATATAAAGAGTGTAAGACTGACCCACCCCACATATTTTCAGGCTTGCTTGGGTGGGTGGGTGGGGAGACAATGCAGATTGAAAGCTTTTTCCTATGGAGCTGTGTGCAGACTTGTGTAAACTCAACCCTTTTCCTCTGTGCACCGATAAAAGGGTCTTGATAGGAGTTGTCTCAGTCGCCCTCCACTTTTATTTCTTTTAACTTCCCAGCTGTGTTGAGAACCAAAACCTGGTCTCTAAGTTGTGTAGCCGTACTATGACAGGATGTGGTCTAGTCAAATTTCTGTTGTGCAGTGATAGCACACGGGATTGAAGTCTTTCAATCTTAACTTTATCTGATCTGACCAACTGATTCAAGACTTTCAGACTCCAAGTTTCAAAGTATTTATATGTTATTTGCCTTTGGTGCCTTCCGGCAGCCCTAGAATCCTGGTATTTTTTCCTAGGTCCCCCATTTTCCACCTTTTCAGTCAATGTTTTGTTAGGAGACACTAGGGTCATACATCTCTCCTCTTGACCCTCCAGGTCATCCTCAATGCAGTAATTCTAGAGTCATCTCTGTAATGGATACTACTAGTTCATCTGACTATTCACTGTCCAATGTCATTTAATTTTTCTTCAAGCTTGCTCAAGCGGGTTTCCAGCACCAGAGTTAAATTGGCAGTAATATGTGGCACTCTTGAGCCATCTGCAGGACTGCTAAGTCTTCTTCTCACTCCAGCTCTTTAACTTGTATATTTTCCTCTTTTGTTTTACCCTCTTCTGAACTTTTCAGAGTTGCCAACTGTTGCCCAGATTTCTAGCTAGATATTAACTAAGTCCACCTACTTCACACTTTGTTTTCTGGCACCGCTGCTGTTCTTTGTGATTCTCCAAAGGGGATGGACCTGCCAGTCATGCCACTTCAACTTTCAGACTGGAAAACAGTATGCATCCTGCTGCTGCAGTACCAATGAGTTCAAGAGATCGTCCTCAGACTGCAATTCTGCTGCTCCTTACAGACCTCCTAGAAAGTAGGGTGGACCTATTCCTACAACCTTACAGACCTCCTAGAAAGTAGGCCAACCCATTCACTTCTCTTTTCAGCTTCCCAGAAAATAAAGACAGACTGTCTCCTGCTACCAGAAAGGCTACGGGTGTGGTAAAGCCTTTCACTGTGTATATCTCAGCAAGGAGGCAAATGGGCCTCTCGCTCACCTCCAGCAATGCTGACAGTGTAGCTCCAGTGGTGGTGGGGAACAAAGGCCTTCAGCCTGCTCGGATATTTTCTGCTCCTATTACTACCAATCTATTCTTACCTGTCTCTACGCTCAACTCCCTCAGTGGTATAGAGCCACTGTAAGTGGAGGGCTCTGCCGTAAATTTTGCTGAAAATTAGAGAAGGGGTGAGTGGGAGCTAACCAGGGCTACTTTCTTGCTCCACCAGAAGTCACATGACCCTTTTAAAACTTCTTGGTAATGGTCAAAGATCTCAAGCTGCTTGAGGCCTTTAAGGCACGGAAAGAGAAAGTCATCCATGTTGGAGCTCAATTCCGGTCCCTCAAAAGAAAGAGCCTCAATTATTGTACTCACCTGAGGAGTCCTGAAGTCTGTAGTCAAGATACCCCTAAGGGAGCCCAGGAAACGGAAGGCAACAAGAAAGCTGCTGAGACAGGATAAATATGGGAATCCTGGAACCAATGGAGCTCTAACCTTTACTCCTAGTAGCAGTTTGACATTCCCTAGAACCAAATAACTGCTGTACACGGTTGAGGAGAGAGGGAATGAGGGAAGAAAGACTGTTTCTCTGCTCAGCAACAGCGAAAAGCACTCCGTCTTAGAGGAAGCCATCTCCCTGCTGACTATGCTTCCTGGTGAAGAACAGTACTAATGCTATTGCAGATGGTACTACTCCAAGCTGCCAAGAATTTTGACTGATCAGACCCATGATCTCAGTACAGACTTGTTGGAACTTTTAACTCCCCAGATTCAGATTAAGGCTAGATAGGACTATTCGATCATCTAGTCTGTCCTCCTGTATAGCCATCCAGAATGCCATCCAGTTATCACTGCACTGAGCCCAATTACTTGTGTTTAACTAAAGCATGTCTCCCAGAAAAACATCTAATCTTGCTTTGAAGACTTAAATGGAGACTCCATTATCTCTCTTGTTGGTTTGAAGTTCTCAAGGTAGTTATTACTCTATACCAAGGAAAGTCACTTGTCACCAGAGGTCTCTGGGTGACCTACCTTGAAGACTGAATACCACAGCTGTGGTGGTACTGAAGAAGCAAGCCAACTCCTTACCAATGGCAGTTCCAGATTTCAGTAGGGACTGGTTTCAAAGAGCATCTTCTGGAATCTGTGCCATGAAACAGGAATGTGGACTGAGTCCCTGATCATCAGAGGATTTGAGACAGAGCCTAAAAAGTCCTTCCAGTAACAGATTCAAGCAAATCAGACCAGAATCTTGGGACAAGTTTTGGTAGCTTGGTCTTTAAGAGGGATGCCTCTGATGGCTAACTGTAATAGGAGTAGAACCCAACTATCCAGACTCAACCCTCAATCAGAACAGGAAGTATTTGCAATGTTAAATCAAAAAACAGAATATTTCTGAATAAGAGAAAATGTTTAGCAGTTCAGAAATAAAATGCTTATTAAAAAGGAGTTCTAAAATAGGTTGGTACAAGTGACAACCCCAGGATCGCTCCCCCTCCCCCCAAGATTTAGTAAGGGGTATACAGTACAAGTCATGGACGGGTCACAGGTTGTGAATTTTTTTTTTTTTTTATTGCCCGTGACCTGCCCATGACTTTTACTAAAAATATCTGACATTAAAAAATAGCCTTAATTATGGATTGATCATCTGAGTTACTGGGATCCCTGAGAATTCTGAATAAAATCTCTCCTGAGGAGCAGAGTGACTATACTTTGTTAAAAATTGTAAATAAAAGTTGTTTTGTAAAGAAAAAATTAGGACAAAGACCAGTCAAGCACCACCTTGGGAATTCCCAGATCTACCTACTGAGACGGTCAATAAACAAGGCACAAAATGGGTGGTGGTGGGGGAGGGGGAGGGGAATTGACAGGACTGATATGGGAAGACCAGGACCCACATCTGTAGTTTCCCCCATCCAGGCTGGAATCACACAGCTATGCAATTAACTGGTCAATAAGCGCTGTTACTTGTAAATAAATCAATACTGTACCTCTCTCACTTCTCCCTTACTATGAGTTGTGAAAGGCCTCTCAATCATAATTTACACACCCCACTAGACAGTCCTTCACACACCCTTTACCAAGCCCCTTGGGAGGCTGTGGCCCTAGACTTTGAGAAATGTTGCTCTAAGAAGTGCATTAAGATGTGTTAGCATTGCTCATGTAATATTAGGAGCACTAGGACACAAAGGCTTACTTGGAACACAAAATTAAGCCATTATGCACACAGTTGTAATAATTTGGTTTCGCTAACCTGGTACTGAGCATGGTCAAGCTTCAAGTGTAGACAGAGGCAGTTAGTTGTGCAGGGTTTAACCATGATTGTTTCCGTTTACTCTATGTAGTGTTATCTAAATGTTGTTGAACATGGTTTGTCCCCATTTACACTAGAAGCTCAAGCACACTCAGTATGAGCTCAGTCAACCCAATTGCTGACAACTGTGTGCATAATGGTTTCATGTTACAGTGGAGACAAGGCCAAAGCGCTATGCAAGTACTGAATACAATGCCTTTTATCTAACAGAGAAGTGCCTTAATATTCTGAACCAATATAGCAAAATCCCGTTTAATTTAAATATGAATGAGGATGTGTTTTAAATTAGGTTTGTAACTTTTGGCATACGCACGATGGACAAAGGAAGCCTGGAAGTTCCCCCTCCAAGGCACTGGGGTTTAAGGTTGTTTTCTTTAATGCCATTTACACCTTGGAAATACCAGGTATATCAAACCAGGTCTTCCCTGGTTTTGCCTAAGTATTCCCCCCTCAGACAGAGGAAACAATGCTGAAACTTATGAACATTTTTCTACAAAGTGTTTTTTAGACACTGGAGTTAAATGGACAAAAAAAAATACTTTATGTAACTAATTGTGCTTCCCTCTCAATTCCTTAGTTTTAACTCTTGTGAGATCATAATTTCACTTATTCTCCAGTTGCCACAGAGAGGGTGGAATTTTCAAAAGCACCTGAAGTGACTTATGAACATGAGTTCCATCAACTTTTAAATGGGACTTGTGCTCTTAACTCACTTACGTTTCTGGCAAGTATTTCTGCTTGGTATTTTACATTAGAAATTTAAGGTTAGCTGCTCTGGAAAACTCAGATTTTCAAAAAGATCAAAGGAGTTAGGGGTCATGCTCTTAAGTCATTTAAGCACTTTTCCAACACAATTAGCCCAGATCAATGTTACACCTTAAAAGCTGATTGTATGAATTTGATGTGTACATAGAACAATGGCCTAGAATACAATCCCTAGAAATACACTTCATTTTACAGAAATACAACCAAAGACCACTTTTACACCAAACTTTGCCCTCCCCTAAGTACCTCTAAGCAGAAGATCACGTGTACTCTATCCAACCTACTTATTACAGGCATTAAAGGTTAAACTACAACATGAATTATGAGTATTTAAAAAAAATAGATATGCAAATAATTCACAGAGTATCAGCAAAAATATAAATCTTACCTTACTACATCATCAATGTTGTTTCGGTATACTCCTTCAAGTCTGTCCGCTGGAAAACCCATAGCAATTATGTTTGGATAAATATCTGAATATTCAAGTTAAGGAAACATTTGGAAAATAAATTTGTAAACTATGAATTAAGTTCAACAGTTCAAAATTACTTTAATAAGGAAACATGGCTGTTAATTAAGGAACAAAAATAAATTAAGCAATAAATGCACGAAAGCAATGATTCTTTCCAGAATGTGTGTGGTTGGGGGGGGAGGGGAGGGCGCATCTTGCATAACAGACGAATCCCTACTCCTGAAGGCATTCTGCGCCAAAACATTAAAAATTCTGTGCCAAATAAAAATTCTGCACACAATATTTTAAATTACAGCAAATTTTTTCAAATAAATGTGGAGGCTCCAGCATGGCAATGGGGAGCACAGGCCACTGGCTGCACAGAGTAGGAGATCACTGGGCAGCTCCCCCCGGGATACAGACTCAGTGGTGAGGCTGCATCCAACCCTGACACAGCGCAAGAACCGGGCCCCTCTGTGCCAGGTGTACCAGGAGTGGACAGGCAGGCTCAGCAAGAGGTTCTGAGTGCAACGGTAATGAGACTCTGTAGGGGGGGTCCAGGTGAAGTGGTTGGTGATCAGCAGGGAGGGTCTGGGTGTGGCAGGAACAGAGCTCAGCAGGGGGTATTGGTGTCAGGGGCACAGTGGGTCCAGATGCAGCTGATTGAGGCTCAGTGGGGTTTGGATGCGGGTGGCTCATCGGGGTGGTGCAGGGGAAATGGGGCTCGTTGGGTGCGGGGGGGGTGTTGAGTGCAGGGGGCTCGGCAGGAGGGTCTGGATGCACAGGGGTTGGGTGGATGGGGGAGCAGCTCCCTGTACAGGGATCCCTCCTCCTGCAGTTGAGGAGCAATGGGTGCAGTAAGCGGGAGGGAGAGTTTGCAGAGCTTCCGTCAGCTGGGGGAGAAATCTGGGGGTGGGTCTGACCTGGCCGCGGATGCCATGCAAGGGAAGAGGAAGTCCCGTCCTCCCCAGCCCACTTGGGACTAGCAGCTAAACCAGCGCAGGGTAGGAGCCACCTCCAACTGGATCTTCTCTAGTCCAGCCTCCTGCCCCACAGTGATTTACCTCTCTGCCAGCTGTCCTGGGTCCCCGAAATATACTACTGGGTAGAGTCGCATGACCGCTCTTGTGGCTTTCCTTTGCTTCCCCCTCAGAAAGTCATTTTTCTATGGGGAAGCAAAGAAATCTGTGGGGGACAAATTCTGTGCAGTGGCACAGAATTTCCCCAGGAGTGTAATCCCAGAGCACACTGAATGTCTGCCACAAAAAAAACAAAAAAACAAAAAAACAAAAAACAAAACAAAAAAAACACACTTGTTACAAACTCAGACAAAATTAATCCATCAGAAACATTTACAGTTGGACAAAACACTAACATTCACTAGAAAAACAATCCATTACAGAACCAAGACAACAAGAACTTTGGGGAAAGAGTGCTATACTTCTTCACACCTATAGCATCCACACCTATAAAAGTCTATTTTAAAAATAAAAATGTTATGCAGTTTTAAATTACAAAAACATTCCAAACTAAAAGCTACCTTAAGACATCAGCAAGATCCTAAAGTAGAAGCTCAGTACTAGAGTACACTTAAAGATACTGAAATACATGCATCGGGTAAGGAGGGACTGGCAACCCTACACAAATAATGCAATCTATCACTCAGAGCTAATGGTTGAGGTGGCATTCTATCTTCAGTATGTCTGAAGTCCTAAATATGTAACATTCAGCAGAGGAGCATTTACAGTATCTTGGAAGTATTATGAAGGTATTTCTTTATGGTATAGATTGGGCTTTCCCTATTTCCCCATTTTTGGCCCCAGCATTGGACTATTCTGTCTGAATTGCTCCTGATTCACACATTTATCTCAATGCCATACATATAATCTGAGGAAAGAACATAAGCATCCTCTTCCAAAAAAGAGGACTGCTTCTTGGAGCAGCTACTCCTGGAGCCCACAAGAGGAGAGGCAATTCTTGATTTATTCCTAACTGGAGCACAGGGATCTGGTCCAAGAGGTGAATATAGCTGAACCACTTGATAATAATGACTATAATTTAACTAAATTTAACATTCTTATGGGGGAGTGTGGGAAGACACATGAAAAGCCCACCACAGTAGCTTTTAATTTCAAAAAGGAGATTACACAAAAATGAGGAAGCTAGTTAAACAGAAATTAAAAGATACGGTCACAAAAGTAAAATACCTGAAAGCTGCATGGAAATACCATAAGAGAGGTTCAAATTAAATGTATACCACAAATTAAAAAACAAGGTCAGAGGACCAAAAAGGTGAAGCATAGATAAACAACAAAGTGAAAGAAATGCTTAGAGGCAAAAAGGCATCCTTTAAAAACTCTAAGTTAAATCCTACTGAGGAAAATAGAAAAGAGCATAAATGTTGGCAAGTCAACTGTAAAAGTATAATAAAGCAGGCCAAAAAAGACTGAGGAGAAACTAGCCAAGAGACTCAAAAGCTAACAGCAAACCATTTTTTACGTACATCGAAAGGAGGAAGCCTGCCAACACTGCGGAGTCACCACTGGATGATTGAGGCGCTAAAGGGACACTCAAGGAAGATAAGGCTATTGTAGAAAAATTATATCCATTTTCTGCAGCCAGATTCACTGCAGAGGATATGAGGGAGATTCCCATACCTGAGCCATTCTTTCTAGGTGAAAACGCTGAGTAACTGTCCCAGGTTGAGGTGTCAGAGGTGGTTTTGGAACAAACTAAACAGTAATAAGTCACCAGAACCAGATGCTATTCACCCAAAGGGTCTGATGGAACTCAAATATGAAATTGCGCTATGTAACCTTTAAATCATTTAAATCAGCGTCTGTACTAGATGACTGGAAAATAGCTAATGTGATAATTTTCAAACAAAGGCTCCAGAGGTGATCCTGACAATTCTAGGCCAGTAAGCCTAACTTCAGTAATAGGCAAACTGGTTGAAGCGATCACAAAAATCAGAATTAGACACATAGATAAACACAATTTGTTAGGGGAAGAGAACATGGTATTTGTAATGGGAAAACATGCCTCACCAATCTATTAGAATTCTTTGAGGTGAGGCAAGCAAACATGCGGACCAGGGGGATCCAGTGGATATAGTGTGCTTAGATTTTCAGAAAGCCTTTGACAAAGTCCCACACTAAAGACTCTTAAGCAAAGTAATCTTATCATGGGATAAAAAGGGAAAGTCCTCTCATGGATCAGTAACTGGTTAAAAGACAGGCAACAAAGAATAAGAATAAATTATCAGTTTTCAGAAGGGAAAGAAGTAAACAGTGGTGTCCCTCACAGGGATCTGTACTGGGACCAGTGGTAAATGATCAGGAAAAAAGGCTTATCAGTGAAGTGGCAAAATTTGGAGATGATACAAAATTACTCAAAATAGTTCAGTCCAAAGCTGACTGAAGAGTTACCAAGGGATCTTACAAAACTGGGTGACTAGGTAACAAAATGGCAGATGAAATTCAGGGTTGATAAATGCAAAGTAATGCATATTGGAAAACAATTCGAACTATACATACAGAATGATGGGAACTAAATTGGCCA
Source organism: Trachemys scripta elegans (assembly GCF_013100865.1). Classification (NCBI taxonomy): domain Eukaryota; kingdom Metazoa; phylum Chordata; order Testudines; family Emydidae; genus Trachemys; species Trachemys scripta. The sequence continues at coordinate 91,715,221 of NC_048304.1, read as the reverse complement.
TTACCATTCAAGAAAGATCTTGGAGTCATTGTGGATAGTCCTCTGAAAACATCCACTCAATGTGCAGTGGCAGTCAAAAAAGCTAAAAAATGTTAGGAACCATTAGGAATAGATAAGACAAAAGATCATATGGCACTATATAAATCCATGGTACGCCCACACCTTGAATATTGTGAGCAGGTCTGGTTACCCCATCTCAAAAAAAGATATTCAAATTGAAAAAGGTACAGAGAAGAGTAAAAAAATAATTTGGGATATGGAACAGCTTTCACATGAGAGATTAAAAAGACTGGGACTGTTCAGCCAGAAAAGAGGGCTAATGGGGGGGGATATGAGAGGTCTGTAAAATCATGAATAGTGTGGAGAAAGTGAATAAGTATGTGTTATTTACTCCTTCGGGTAACAAGAACAACAATGAAGGGGTCATCTAATGAAGTTAGTAGGCAGCAGGTTTAAAACAAACGTAAGGAGGTACTTCTTCACACAATGCACAGTGAACCTGTGGAACTCATTGCCAGGGGATGTTGTGAAGGCCAAAATTATAATGGGGTTCAAAAAACAATTAGAGAAGTTCATGGAGGATAGGTACATCAAGGATTATTAGCCAAGACTGTCAGGGATGCAACCCCATGCTCTAGGTGTCCCCAGCTTCTGATGCTAGAAGCTGGGAGTAGATGACGGGACGGATCACTCGATTACTGCCCATTCTGTTCATTCCCTCTGACACACCTGGCATTGGCCACTGTCAGAAAACAGGACATTGGGCTAGACGGATCACTGGTATGACCCAGTATGTCCGTTCTTATGTGTAAATAAAATGTTTGTAAGAAAAATTAAATGTTTAAGTATGAACAGCTACATACCATAACAGTGCTCTACATCTGCACTAAAGTCCCAGATATCGTAATCAGTATCTCAGTATAGTTGAGATATTCTGAGAAAAAATAAATTAAGTTCTAAAATAAAGAGAGATACATGAAACCAAAAGAGCTTAGAAAAGAAACAGTGAATTTGAGTACAGAAAGCCTGACTGAACAAAATTCAAGATGCGCTATTTAAAGATGAATCCTCACTGGATGTTGATTAGATGAATGTAGGGTTAAATAGTAATCCATGAACTAAACTTTAAATTATAGTAACTCCTCGCTTAACGTTGCAGTTATGTTCCTGAAAAATGCAATTTTAAGCAAAACAATATTTAGTGAATTCAATTTCCCCATAAGAATGAATGTAAATGGGGGGAGGAGGGGGAAGAGGGAGAGGTAGGTTCCAGGGACATTTTTGTTCACCAGACAAAACACTATTTTTGTGTGTGTATGTGTACACACACACTCTCCCCCTCTCCCTAAGTTTTAAACAAATAATTTAATACTGTTGAGGTGGTGGAGTCAGAGGGTGGGATATTTCCCAAGGAATACCTTACTGCCAAAAGATGAACTAGCACTCAACTGAGCCCACAAGGGTTAAACACATTGTTGTTAATGTAGCCTCAAATTCAACAAGGCAGCATGAATGGAGGGAGGAGACAGCATGGCAGAGAGAGGAAAGAGAGAGAGACAGACATTGCCCCTTTAAGTACGCTGACCCCACTCTAAGTACACTGCCTTTTTAAGTAGATCAGCAAGTTGAGAGAGCAGCTGCTGCCAGAAGCTCCCTCCACCCTGAGCCCTGTCATGTCCTGTCCCCCACACTCTGTGGAGTGGAGGTACAGGAGCAGGGGGAGAGGACACCCTGACATTAGCAACCCTCTTACCCACCCTCTGCACAGGATGGCTCCCGGGAGCAGCTCTAAGGCTTGGTCTACACTACCCCCCTAATTCGAACTAAGGTACGCAACTTCAGCTACGTGAATAACGTAGCTGAAGTTCGAAGTACCTTAGTTCGAATTAGTTCGAACTTACCTTGGTCCACACTCGGCAGGCAGGCTCCCCCGTCGACTCCGCGGTACTCCTCTCGGCGAGCTGGAGTACCGCAGTCGACGGCGAGCACTTCCGGGTTCGACTTATCACGTCCAGACTAGACGCGATAAGTCGAACCCAGAAGTTCGATTTCCAGCCGTCGAACTACCGGGTAAGTGTAGCCAAGGCCTAAGGCAGAGGGCAGGAGAAGCACACTGCAGTGGGGGGAGGGACAGCTGAACTGCCTGGCAATTGATAGCCTGCTGGGCGGCTGCCTCACAGAGAACTTAAGGGAGCGGGGGGCTGATGAGAGGGCTGCCAGTCCACCCTAGTTCCCAGCCCCCACCACTTAGCTCCAATGGGCTGCTCTTTCTGCAAGCAGTGGACAAAGCAGGCGGCTGCCAAAACAACATTATAAGGGAGCACTGCACAACTTTAAACGAGCACGTTCTCTAATTGATCAGCAACGTAACAACAAAACATTAACCTGGACAAAGTTAAGTGAAGAGTTACTGTACTATAATTTAAACCATGAATTCACAGTTTTGTCTTCACATTTTCTTCATTTCTGAATATTATTGTAGTCCTTCAGTTATTAGAATATAGAAAGATGCAAGTACACAATCAAGCTAAATAAACTAATACAATAAATGAATATTTTAAAACAAAGAAATACTACCCTTATACAAAGAAAAATGAAAAAAGCTGAAGAAATCACTAAGATGGTAATTTGTCACATCTTCTGAAGATATGAATATGTTTACACAAATTATCCAGTATTACTCAAAAATTAGACTGTCATGAGCTACAAGATAACAGTTAAGTAATTTTAGTTAACCATTCCAAACTCCCCACAAATCTGTTTGCAGTCTATGTGGCTTGTACTGAAGTAATAAATTTGAGACCTCAGTATTTACAAACTGTGTTAACCAAAATGTTTAACAAGTTGTGAAAGTACAATAAAGTCTTAAAACAGTTTAAGAATTTAATGTATTAAACTTTCAACAAAGTCACAAACATTTAATACATAGTAATTCTAATATTACAGAGCAGTATCTATTTTAATGATTTAAAACAAGTTTATTCTCAGGTACTAAAAAATGACTAATCAAGACATCTAGATACCTACTGTTAAACATATACTCAATAGTTTTTAAAATGCTTTCTAATTTATTCTGGAATTCATCAATCTTGTATAATGGGTAATTTATTAGTTACCTTTTTCTTTTATTGAACCTCAATTTTTAGCCAAAGTTAAAAAATAAAATTTACCATTTTAATATTTAAGTCACTAAGCTGTTCTTCTTTCAGACCAACGATAGATTTACATGGTTGGATACCATATGAAACTCCAAAATACATGCTGTCTTGAACATTAGACTGCATGCAGTCTACAGCTTTCTGTTAAAAGTAGTAATAAGCTGTGTTCAATTAGTATAGTTACAAAAAACTAGCTACTGCTTTGTATTTACAAATTTAGTAATTACTAACATAGGAGTACTCTACAGCATTAGAGGCTAATAATTATGTAACAAAATAAGTGGTCCATGGACATAGTTTAAGCAGTTAACCATAAGTTACTCAACTAGCTAGCTTTTAAATTAGTATACTCAATAACCTTCTTCATAGGTTTCAGAAGCATATGATAAAACCAGATTCCTGTTACAGAACTATGTCTTGTTCACAAAAATGCTTATAGTCTGCATCCTGCACTAAAAAGTTCACCTATGACGAACCACTGTTCCAAAACAGGCCAATATGTAAACGTATAACACAACTGCCTTTATAAAAAGACAATGCATATGCACCAGGGTGGATAAAAATCAAAGCTTTAAAAAAAAAAAATCTGAATTTTGTTATTTAAGTCAGATTTTTTTGATAAAATGCTTTTTGAGGAATAAACCTATCTAAAGATAGTTTTAATTAAGATACATTATAGCTCAAACATATCATCATAGAATAGGGATCATAAATTCTAATTCCATAGTATGAGACAATATATTCATGTAATGTTTAAGAACAGTTTTGTAAATGAGTTCCAATAGTTCATGGATTAGGGAACCCAATTTTATGGGAGTTCCAGGGGCTTCTGTATAGATTTAGGTTAATCTTTCTATTCTCCCAATGGGACTCAATGCTCAGTCTAGAAGATACCATCAGAGATGCTTAATTTTGCAGGTCTCAAACTGTGGATTTGTGTCTCCAGAGATAACATGCTTGTTAACAGCAAAAATATTTTTAAATAAATAATATACAGAGGTGAGAAATAACGGACCTCAATCCTATTGTCCCTCTGCAAATGTGTACACAGAGTCAATCCCTTACCTCTCTCTAAACATGAAAAGTTTCAAAAAGTTCAATGAATAGTAGATTGTTGGGGGCGGAATAGATCTAGACAAAGAGAAGAAGTCTGGAGATAAATGGGAGAAGGGAGAGACAGGCAGTAGAAACAAAAGTGAAACTGTTTGAGCAAGGTATTCCAGAAGTCTTGAGGTCTTTGAGCATAGCCTTCATTGATTTGAGATCTACCATACCATTCTCTCACTGGAACTGGAAACCTATAATGGCAGCAGGCCGTAAAAGAGACCCAGTTTGGGTCTCACCTATCACTGAGTTGTGAAGAATATGTATTAAGGTTATAACCACCAACATGAAAGCACTTTTATGTAGAAATCCATGATTAAATCGAGTCTTCCTGACTAGTGATTTAAATCATGATTTAAATCAAATCTACTCTGATATGCACTAACATACACAAAATCAAATTAGTATTTATCATTTTGCTACATCATAACTAAGAGCAAAGCTTTCTATTAAAGAACTATTTCTCCAACTCAAGAATATATAAAAGCATTTCATAAAGATTACAAAAATATTTAGTAAATCCAATGCTGCAGTATATTGCATGAAACAACCTTAAATACAGCAATTCCTCTGCATCTACAATTGGGAATAAACACCGTATTTAATCAGTAATTTCCCCCTAATTCAAACACACTTCAGATAGTTTGCAAACTAATTCACCCGTTTAAAAAAAAAAAAATCTAGTTTTTGCTACTCCAAAACACATTTGAGAATATTTATTCACACAATCATGATGCCATTATTCTCAAGACAGAAAAATATCCAAAACAATGAAAACTATCACTCTCAATCTATGCAACTACTTTCCAGGATTTCTATATGGAGTAATCTACAGATGAAACAATAGATTATAGGTAAAGCTATGTTTTAGTTACGGGTACGTTTAGTAAAAGTCATGGACAGGTCACGGGCCATAAACAAAAATTCACAGGCCCGTGACCTGCCCATGACTTTTACTAAAAATACCTGCCCTGACTAAAACTTGGGCGGGCGTGGTCCGGGGGCACTGCAGGTACTGGGGGAGGTGGCCCAGGACCCCCACTGGTGCTGGGGGGAGGGAAGGTTGGTGAGGCTTCCTATCCCGCTCTGCCTCCCTGCAGCTCACAGGTGGCAGACACAGGGGGCCAGGGCAAGGGCTCCACTGCTCCAGCCACAAGCGCTGGCTGCCGCAGCGCCTATTGGCCGGGAACTGCAGCCAATGGGAGCTCCAGGGACGGGGCCTACGAGTGCAGGCAGCGCAGAGGCCCCCCACCCCTCCACCACCTAGGAGCTGCAGGGGGGCCATGCCAGTTGGAGCCAAAGAGCCTCCCACCCCAAGGTAAGCACCCTCAACCCGCACTCCCCAACCTCCTGCCCCTAGGCCAGAGCCCCCTCCCCCACACCCAAACTGCTGCTGGCCCAGGGTCTGCCTGAGTCAGGCAGCCCCTGAGCCATCTCCAGCAGCTGCAAAAGTCATGGAGGTTACAGAAAGTCACAGAATCCGTGACTTCCGTGACCTGTGACAGACTTGCAGCCTTAATTATAGGCCATAAAGAGGACAGACCAAACAAAGCATCCAAGCAATTATGATATTTAAAATGTGCAAGCTAATAGATATATTGTTTCAAACAGCATACATGGTCAAACAAAGGTACAGACGGGAAAAGTTGTAACCTCGACTAGTTCGTTTACAGATTTCCGGTTTACACAAACTCTGCCCCTACTTTCCTGCACCATTACTTAAAAAACCCTCCCGTGGGGTGACGTCAACCTGTCAGTTTTCAAGCAGTACAAGTTTCTTCAGTATCCAAGATAGTTATAGATCAAGGGTGGACAAACTATAGCCTGCAGGCTAGATTCAGCCATCAGGGCTTTGGATCCGGCCCGCAGGATTGCCAGCAGAGGGCTCCGTGCGCTGCCCTCGCCTGCAGGCACCGCCTCTCGCGGCTCTCGGAGACCCGCGGCCAATGGGAGCTTCGGGGGAGGTACCTAAAGGCAAGGGCAACGCGCGGAGCCATCTGCCCTCTCTCCCCCAGGGGCCGCAGGGATGTGATGCCAGCCGCTTCAACGAGTGGCGTGGGGCTAGGGCAGGCAGGGAGCCTATCTTAGCCCCACTGGCACCCCGGAGTCACTCAAGGTAAGCAGCGCCAGGCCAGAGCCTGCACCCCAAACCCCTGCCCTGAGCCTCCTGCCACACCCTGCACCCCTATCCTGAGCCCCCTCCTGCACTCTGCACACTTCCCTGCACCCCAACCCCCTGCCCTGAGCCCCCTCCTGCACCCCAACCCCTTGGCCCCTACCTGCACCCTCTCCTACACCCCAACCCCTTGCCCCAACCCTACATTCATGGCCCTGCATGCAATTTTCCCACCCAGATCTGGCCCTCGGGCCAAAAGGTTTGCCCACCCCTTATAGATGTTTACATTAACAACTATGGCCAAATCTAACACGCCTTTATTTTAAGGCTATGGACTGTATATACTACAACCCAATTTTTAAACAGCAGAGATGGCTGACTGACTTAAAAGTTTCATCAGAGTTTTTCATTTCTAAGCTGAATTCCACCATCTTTACTGACACTGAACATACTTCACTATGCACGTAGCTCCATGGAAGCGAAGCGAGTTACTTGTGGAGTAACTCAAGGACAGCAGACCCTCGCTAGAATGTGGGATTTTGGGATCCATGCGCGGTACTGCGTTAACGTGGGGATCATGTTATAGCGGGGAACGCATTAACATGAATTCCAATGAAAGTAATTAAATTTGGGATCCATGGCCGCAACAACGTTATAAGCGAATTCGCACTATACAGACGTGCGTTCTAGCGAGGGCCCGGTGTATTTTAATCTTGCCCATAATAAGCAGAGTATTACGGATCACAGATTTTACTAAAACTTCAGTTATACTCAACTGCTTATACACTTTTCCAACCACAGCACCATAGGGAATCCATGCCAGATTTCCATGCCAAAGTGATTTAATGATAAACCTAGAAATCTTGAAATTAGTGAAATTCATTGAAATCCAAGTACCATTTTAATTCTGAAGCTCTCAAGAAACTGAAAAGAGAAACCATTAATCTAAAGACGCAGAAAATTAGCTTTCGCAAATTTCAAATACTGATTATTATTATTTCTGGAAATGCCTCTAAAAGAAAAAACTCATGCTAAAGAAGCCAATTATTTAACATGAAAAGTAGAACTAAATAAACCTGGTCAAACTTACTGTCAAATAACTTTGGACAAACGCATCCTCATATTACAATAGACTATTCTGAAGTAATATGGCAATAGCACAGAGACAAAAATTCATGCACTTACTTATAGTAAATGAAGCCACCTATGCCTTTGAAAAGGAGTCTCAATGAGATGAAACATAACAGTTAAATCGCATGCACTGATTAATATAAAAAAAGTATACCATTTGTTTTAAAATCTTTCCTGAACCCACCATATACATTCCTTACCTCTTACCCTCAAGAAAAAAAAGTTTTTCTAAAAAAAAATTGTTGGTTGCAGTGAGATTCTAAGTTCAAGGCCTAAACTGAGTTTAAATGCATAAAAAAAAAAGTTACCATTTTGCAAAGCAAAATTACTGGAGCCTCAAGATTAACTGTGAGCTAGATTTTATTTTTCAGATAGCATGAAGAAAAAAAAAAATGGGGAACTTTATTTAGCTACAAACGTGAAGGCAAATAATACACCTTAAACCAGGTGCGGGCAAACTTTTTGGTCCAAGGGCCACATCGGGGTGCGAAACTGTATGGAGGGCTGGGAAGGGAAGGCTGTGCCTCCCCAAACAGCCTGGCCTCACCCCCCTCTGACCCCCCCCCCCCCCCCCCCCCGCCCGCCCCCCTCAGAACTTCCCCTGACTGCCCCCTCGGACCCCACCGACTATCTAACCCCACTGTTCCCCACCCCCTGCCCCCACCCCAGAACCTCTGCCCTATCCAACCGCACCTGTTCCCCATCCCGACCGCCCCCGGCGGGACCTCTGCCCCATCCAACCAGCCCCAGCTCCCTCTCCCCTGACTGCCCCCCAGGACCTCCTGCCCCTTATCATGGCTGCAGGGGAGAGAGAACAGCGGGAGAGGGGCCCAGGGCTAGCCTCCCGGACCAGGAGCTCAGGGGCCGGGCAGGACTGTCCCACAGGCCCGATGTGACCCGCGGGCCATAGTTTGCCCACCTCTGCCTTAAACCAATAACTGAAGTTATTCTGAAGATAGCTTTTAGGGAAATTCTGATTTTGGACCATGTGTTAGACTTCCACTCCTTTCCCCTTTCCCTCCCCCATACCCCCCCCCAAAAAACAAAAACCCCAAAGAAAAACACACATGCAATGGGTGGTGGGGGGGAAGAGGAGAGAAGAGAGGAGACACCATATTGTCATGCGCACAGTTAAAAATCCTGGTGTCAGGACTGATTTTCCAACAAATGTGCATGACTCTCTTTGTGTGGCTCTGAGTGATCAAACAGAATCCAAACTGACCACAGCAGTATTTGAATCTTCTTGTTTTCATCTTGAGCTACCTCTCCAACACCTGGAGATTCCATCCAACTCACCTACATTATTCATGAATTGGTAGCTTACACTGGATTTAAATCAGAGACAGCCAAATAAATCATCACAGTCAAACCTATTTAAATTAAAATTCAAACCCCTATTCCTATTTAAAGCAATTTTTCCCTTTATACCACATATGGTTTTGCTCATGTTGGTTTTAACATTCATTTTTTGTGCCAACAAAGGCCCCAGTGCACTGTTTCATGTTTCAATGGAACTCAGCAGGAGAACAGAAATCCCTCCTGGTGCAGCTGTTTGCAGAATCAGGACTTACATCAATATTGATAGTTTACTGCTTTATTAAACACAAACATTTTCATAGCTTTGTCGTCTCATTGCCAATTCAACACTGGCTGCTTAACATCAGGATACCTTGGAAAGAAAAATTAGTAGTGTAAGCCTCAAGTTAAGTTTCAAAGACATCAATAAAATCTTCTCTAGTCAAACAAAGATTCTCCTAATCTGCTACCTGATAAAGATTTTAAGAGTAAAGTATTTCCCTAACATTAGCACTGACAAACTTACAAAAGGAAGGAATTCAGCTCTGACAATTGTATTTACCAGGGCTGTCAATTAATCAGAGTTAACGCCTGCGATGAACTGAAAACCAAATTAATGCATTAATTTTTTTAATATGTTAACTGCATACCTCTGGCTGCGGAGGGAGGCAGCAGTGGCAGCCCCAGCTCAGGAGCTCTGCAGGCAGCAGAAGCTGAAGCCCCAGCTCTGCCAACAGCAGGGTAGGGAGGAAGGTTGGAGCCCTGCACTCCGAGGGAGGCCGGAGCCCGGCCTCGCAGGCCCTGTATAAAAATATAGAAAACCTCCAAAAATATTTCAATACATGGTATTCTATTATTGTTTAACAATGCAATTGAAACTGATTAATCGCAATAAATTTTTGAACACAGTACAATAGAATTACACTGGTAATAATAGCAAATATTACAATGAAAAAGTGATGCTTCCCTGATAGTAAGACAAACAGAAGATAAAGTGTGAAAAAGAAACATACAAGTGAATTACTTGTATATCACAGCGCGCTCTTTTATAATTGTATTTCTGGATTTGACAGTAAATAGATTTCTTTATTCCATAACCCTGAAATAATTCCCAAAATGAAAAGAATTTTTTTCATTTTTAAAAAGTTGAGATTTGTGCTATTACTAGAGGAACAAACTGTAAATAATGTAACCATTAGAAGTTGTAATTAATTTAAAAAGTGGTCTTTTTCTCCTTTGTAGTTACATTTGAGTATAAGTCAACAATTAAAGGGCATGCAGTATAATTTTTTTTTTCCTTTCCAGTATTTTAATACATTTGTTTAAGCAGTTCCATTTAGGGTGAGCCAGTGTTTTACTATAAAACAGAAAAAACGTAAGAATTCTATTCAGTAACTTCATCTGTTATGGAACAGTAAATAATGGAAGTAAGCCTAATAAGTTACCCTGAAATATTTTCCAATAATTAAGATGCTCTTAAATCCATTCCCAAGAGAGTTGCAAACTCATACCCAACTAAAACCTTGCTTGTCAAATAGAGCACATTCTCTTTTAAATCAACAAAATTAGAGCTTTAAATCATTAGATTACCTAAAGAATTATTTGGTGTATGAATTTTATACAAAATACACTTTTAAACATTTTCTTTCACAGGTAATAACAATTACCTATGCAACAAATGGAAAGTTCTGCATGGTATTTAAAAACCATACTAGAGAGCCCATAGAACGTTTACTTTCTAAATAGAGGATTTCCTGTGTATGGACATTTTGTAAATTGACAATTAGACTTTTTTTAAAAAAAGTAATATCAATACATGCTCCTTCGAATATGGGGTAACAAAGAAAAGCCAGCATTCTTTCTAGATTCATAAGTTTTGTTCGGTGTGTCTCTCTCTCTATATATACACACACACCACATTCTTTAGAAGTAACTAAAGGTATGTCTACACAGCAGCTGAAGTGTAATCCCCAGTGTGGAAAGTGCTAGTTCTGCTCAAGCTAGCACCTAATAATACTGGTATGGCCACACTGGCACAGGCTTACTGCCCAAGCATGTAACACAGGGGAGGTGCCCGAGTTGCCGCCTGTGCTGTTGTTGCCACACTGCTATTTTTAGGCATTAGCTTGGGAAGTGCCAACATGGGTATGTCTACCCATATTGGGAATTACACCTCCCAGCTGCTGTGAAGAAATACACTAAGATAGATACAGGTCTTGACATATCCACCTGGCAAATCACCAATGGAGAGTAGGCAACTTCCTGACAAGTGAAAGCCATCTCTCACCCAGTCCTACGAATCTTAAACTTCTATATAGAAAAAAAAAATTATATTTTTAGCCTTCATGATTTCAAACTTTTCAAATATGAAACTGGTGTAATCAATGCTGTGCTGTCTTCCTGAGTCTACAGACCGTCTGAAACTAGAACTATAATCTGCCAAAGACCCAAATCTTAGGCAGAGTGCATATCCTAAGCAAATTAAGTGTGCGCTGGGATCAATCCCCATGCCACCTCTCCGCAGCAGCAGAGTCATCATTCCTCATTTGCTGGAATAGTCTCAATGTCTCTTCTGCTCCACTGTGTAAAGGAAATGGACATTGGATTCAATGACTACCGCTAAACCCTAGCTGTATGAGGTGCATAGTGTTGCAGAGCTGGACCTCAATGGTACACAAAGTGTGCAAATCCTCTACATGAGCTCCCAAAATTTTATCTCAACCTCTGCACCACTAAATCCTACTGATTCAAGAGCAGTGACAGATGTGGGACAGGATTCACCCCTAAAGTGACACCCACAAGCATTCTCTGAAGCAGATTTAAAGAAGTTTGGCTGTACCTCAAGAGCCAACGCATGTGTGTGTGGGTTTTTTTTGGCTGTTCCTAATAAAAAAAATCCACTGAGCTGCACTGGATATGCATATACAGAAGCCTGTTGGCACACATGACATTTGCCAGTTGGCAGTACTATCCTGTACACACACTCCCTATTTAGATACAGGCTGCATTCCTGTTAGTTGGTCTGGGACACATAATCAGCCTGCTATTTTTCAGCGATTCTGGATGGTCAGATAGTAGAAAAGAAATGAACAGGAAGAAAGTTCTTCAGAGAGTTAAGGAGGGTTCCTTGTAGCCAATCAGCTGCACTTTGCCAGCTCTGCCATCTGTGACTTAAAGAAGAAGAAGAGAGTCTCAGATGTGGTTTATTGATAGGACAATTTTGCAATTTAGGAGTAACATTTTAACCTTTTAATGTCTGATGTTTTCAGTTTAAATCCTTTTTATATTTTAAACTGAAACTTGTAGCACGTAATTTAAGCACAGTAAGCAATTCTGTTTATCTATACTATGTGCATGGGAGAAAATCCTCTATTTACAAAACTTCATGTAAACAATAAAAATGTCTAATTGGAGTACAAAGGCTATAAGCAAGTTCTATTTTATAGTAATGTGGGAAACCATGCATAGGGGTCAGATTTACTCCAGAAGAGATGCTTGAGAAAGAGTTTGAAGAAAAAGGTGTGCTGGATTTTTAGTTGTAACCTGCTTTGCAGATTCATGAACACAAAAAATGTGGATAACGAAAAAGATGGCATGAGTTCCTCTGGAAAGCTGATAAATTCCCTAAGAAGTGGTTGCTGATATTACAGAATGTGAATGAGATTCTCTCACCACCAAGAGAAATAAGCAATAAGAAATTAAAATAAAAAGGGTCTAACAAACCAAGCAACAGCATGACTACACTATTCAAACTATAGGAAAATATAGTTCAACAAGGAAATCAGCTAACAAAAGCAGCTAGAAGGATATGTAACTTCAGGTATAAGTGTTCAGTTCCACAAGGAAACATGCATGTGGCCCCAACAAAGTCTGCGTAGATGTTTCTGGCAAAGACAGAGCGCATATGTACAGTCAAGAATGTGAATCTCTTCAGCTCATATTCAAAAACAATATGTTCTTCTACTCTTTACTCATTTTAGCCGGCAAGACCAGCACAACTAAGAGTGAGCTACAACATTGTATTCCTTCTTAGCCAAAAAGAATTTCTAGGCTAGAGAGTTACATCTTTCTGATAGCTGCTTTCAAGTTAATGTATCCACACACTGCATCACTGTTCTTGGCAAGAACTAGAATACAGAATTTTATAGAAGTCCCAAGAGATATCCAAAACTTTCATAAATAGGGAAAAATACAAAAGCATATCAGCCTGGAGGACAGAGACATTTTGTATGAAAGTTTTGTGAAATCTAATTTAGGGGTTTACAAGAATTTTCTACTATTAACATCCTCAATCATAACTTCCTCTGGGAGATCATTAATACAGAGACAAAAGCAGGAATGCAAAGCAATCTTCAATACCAGATTGGGGGTGGAATACACTTGTTTTATTCTAATGAAGTCTAGTGACTGCTATTATTTTCGATATACACCTCTACCCAGATATAACGCTGCCCTCAGGAGCCAAAAAAAAAAAAAATCTTACCGTGTTATGGGTGAAACCAAACTTGCTTTGATCCGCCGGAGTCTGCAGCCCCGCCCCCCCCAGAGCACTGCTTTACCGTGTTATATCCGAATTCGTGTTATATCAGGGTGCATTATATTGGGGTAGAGGTGTTTTTGTAATATTAGATCAAAAACTGTATGTTAGCTGCTAAATCAAGCACTCAATTTAGGAAATGCAGGATTTACAATTCTCTGCAACTTTATGCATCCATCTAGTGTACTGAATGATGCAGGGATCCTAGCAAGAAAAAAAATGCGACCCTGTAATTAAAAACTGTTTTGTACTGCATATGTTCAAGAGAGCAGAATTAAGATTGCATGGGCAGCCATCACTCCGGTATTTAACTTTTCTGCACTTTACTTTGAAACGTAAATAACATTCTTTTAACAGTTTTCACATGTGATTTCCTAGATTTTGTGTTTTTGTTTTAAAGGAAAAATTAAAAAATTATACCCTCTTCCCCCCCATCGTACATTAGTAGGGTCTGAACACTGCACTTCCGCATCCCAGCACAGATTTCTACCATTTGAGAAACAGAACTACCCTACATTAAAAACTGTCCACACGACCTTTATTCAAATCCCCTGCATATATGCATTCTGATAACGTTTAATTGCATGATCATGTACTTTTTTCCTACTGAACCTTGTCCACTGACTTCATAGGATGGGCAGTGAAGGAAGCAGACTGTTGCAAGAACAGAAACGGTGTTACCTTATGTTACAATCAACTAAGGAAGGTCTTAGAAATTAATACAGATTAAGGTACGGTGTGAATTTAAAGCACAGAAACTATTCCTGAATCCACTACCAAATCAGATTAAGCTAAACCAGAACAAGGCACTCTTATTGCCAAATAAAAGCGTGCCTACACATGGAGTTATTGCAGAATAGCTATTCTGAAGTAACTTCATTTGTAGGGTTCATCTACACTTAAAACACTGCAGCACTCCAGTGAAGATGCTACCTATGCCAATGAGAGGAGGCCTTCTCCTATTGACATAGGTACTCCACGTACTCCACCTTCCCCAGAGGTGGTAGCTAGGTCAACAGGAGAATTCTCCCATCAACCTAGTGCTGTTTACACCGGGGAGGAGGGAGAGAGAGAGAGAGAAGGAGGTCATTTTATCTGAGTAACTGAGGGTTGTAGACTTTTCACACCCCTGAGTGATGTAGTTATATTGACCTAATTTCCTATTGTAGACCAGGCCACAGACAAGCCTTAAAACCCAGGAGAAATGGGTTCTATTGCTGGCTCTACCTCAGGACTTCATGTGTGATATTAGGCAGAACTAGAGTAATGCATACACACCAAGGTCCAGAATTAAGACTGCACAGGAAAAAGCAACCTCAATCCTCTCATTTATGTTTTTAATACAATACGTATTAATGTTGATACCAAACTACATGAATAACCATACTGATATACAGAGATTAAAAACTATGGAAAATTCCCCACACAGAAAAAATTAATTTGAGTTTTTTTCTACACTGCATATCCCACCAAACACATACCATGAAAATCAAGGAAATAATTAAGTCAGTCATTCAACATCCCTGCTACACTTTATTTACTAGTTCCTCTTCTTGATCTCAACTATCACTCTTGCATAATCTCTACCCTAACCTTCAAAGACTAATGTAAAAACTTCATTCTACTTGCATACACATTCAGATTTCAATTCTGCAATTTCTATGTATAAATACCAAATTAGAGTTAACGGACCTTCATCACTTCCTAAACATTACAGAAAAACATCTTCTAGCCACTATTTGCAATTAGTTATTGTATCATTTCCACACATGGATAAAATGATGTACAGAATTACACAAAATGTAATTACAAAAGAACCACCAACAGGATACCAAGACAAATATATATATAACCAATAAACCAGGTTAGAAATCTGAGCAATCACCACACACTAGACTGAGAACGAAGGGGTGTTCATAAGGTGTTTAAAAAAAACCTACCTGTTATTCCCTTGCTTTTTATGGCTTGCATTGGTCGGGGATACAGTCTATTACTGTTAAAATGTCTTAAGTGGTAACTTTACACATAGTGCAAAGGGACTAAAAATACTAACTTTAGATTTACTGGCAGGTTGTTTAATTTCACTTTTTTTTGTGCTGCATTAACGTGGTGCCTGACAACACTGATTCAGGCAAATTCTGTCATTTCATTATAAAGACTAAAGTTCAGCAATATGTACCAAACAAAAATTACATTCTAGGCAGAAACTTCATATACAAAGTCCTGCCTAAGAATATTATTAATTTATCATGTTTTGAAGGGCAATATATTCTGTATGGTTTTAGCTCACATGCTGAAAATTTTCCTTTCAAATATTTTTTGCTTCCTGAAATACAATAACTGCTCGCTTAACATTGTAGTTATGTTCCTGAAAAATGCTACTTTAAGTGACATGATGCTAAGTGAATCCAATTTCGTCATAAGAATTAATGTAAATGGGGGGGGGGGTTAGGTTCCAGGGAATTTTTTTCGTCAGACAAAAGACATTATATACATATACAGTATACGTTTTAAATAATTTTAAACAATTTATGTTTTACTCACCAATGATGATTGTGAAGCTTGGTTGAGGCAGGGGAGTAGTGGGGTCGGGGCACAGGGTTTTGCTTTGCACTGCCTGCCTGGCACTCCTGCCAGGGAGCAGGGTCACAGTGTGGGGGCTTGCCCCACTCCACCCAGCGTTCCAGCTGGGGAGCGGGTTCAGGGGCTTGTTCCGCCTACATGGGGCGCAGCGGCTTGCCCCACCCCGCCCACCTGGCATTCCAGCTGGGAAGCGGGCAAGCCCCAGAGCCTACTCCACGACAGGAGCACTGGGCGGGCAGAATAGGGTGAGCCGAACAACCTTATAACGGAACGTTGTGCGACTTTAAACGAGTATGTTCTCTAATAGATCAGCAACCTAATAATGAAACAATGTTAACCGGGACGACTTTAAGTAAGGAATTACTGTGCTACATTAAGTCACATAGGTCACTTCCATAAATTAGTATATTCTCATCAAGTTAAGAGGAATTTCTGTACTCAAATTGCTACAGATCAAGATAATACAAAAACACACATGTAATTGTGCCTTCCTCTGGCATAAATCAAAGGTACTTAGATGCTTCTGAAAATTATTTAACACATGATAAAAACTAACAAGTTTTTCTAAAGAAAGTAACTGCTACCCACACAGCAAACGTTACACTTTGGAAACTTTCAATAGTTACTATATAATCATTAAGTGTATTGAGAATAACCAACTATGCAATGACAAAAAAAATCTTTACTAAGAGCTATTAGTCAACAATCAACAGATATGAAGAGATCTCACTCGTATTTCTATATATGCCATGCTGCAGCAATACTAACCAGCCCAAATGTTTCACAAGCTCCATATACAGGACTATATTATTCCCCGAGACACATGGGTAATATACTCTTTGAAGTTAACAAAAGTAGTTACATGCGACTATCTGAGGACAGAACTAAGACTTAATGTTCGGAATTAGTGTGATGGCCACAAATTGCTAAATAGGGTACACATCCATAAAGATGACAACACTCTCAAAGGCTGAAGTTTAACCCACCCATTGACATATTACCTTAAAACAAAGGCTTAAAGGGTGGAATTTTCGAAAGTGCTCAGCATTGGCCTGACTGCACTCCCATTGAAGTAAGTGATCAAACACCAATAGTCGGCACTTCTGAAAATTCCACTGTAAAGTAATATGGTTTTAATAACCTTTCAAAAGCAAGTAGAGTCAGAATTAAGACAGCTAGTTGTACAGCTCAAAATGGTATTGCAGATATCTCCCGGGAGTTCATAATTTGGTACAGAGCACTACAAAATAGCTCAGTGGTTTGAGCACTGGCCTGCTAAACCCAGGGTTGTGAGTTCAATCCTTGAGGGGGCCACTTGGGGATCTGAGGCAATATCAGTACTTGGTCCTGCTAGTGAAGGCAGGGGGCTGGACTCCATGACCTTTCAAGGTCCCTTCCAGTTCTAGGAGATAGGGTATCTCCAATAATTACATTAATGTTTGGTTAACATAGTTGCAGCCTTGAACTTAAGTTTCCTTAGTCTTTTTAAACCAAATTTCAATTTTAGTATACATTTGCTCTATAAACCCTGCAACATTTTTACACATTACAGGGCAGTACCTATTTTAATACAAGATTAGACAAGTCCATTATATATTCCAGAACTACTTGTCCAACAAAGATTCTGTTTAATATTTGAGAGCATACAATTTCACTAAAGAATTAATTTTACTAGCTATTTCTTTAAAAAAATCACTATTCATTTTTCAGACATTTACAAGTTATTCACTATTTTTCTGTATTCATTTCCCTCATACTTGAACAGAAGAATTCAAACAGAACATCTAGCCATCACTTGACTAGAAGCTACAAGTGAACACATGGAATAAGAGTTGGCAGCTTCTGTCCATTTAAAAGTGTACACAGGTAATTTGTTAATTTTTAACTTTATGTTTACCTTGTGCAGTCTTCAGAAAAGCTGCACACTGACTAAAATCGTTAGACAATGCAGAAATCAAGCAGTTCCTCGTGAAGTTGGCACTATCATACTATTTATAGAACAGGAAAATACTAAGAGCCAAGCCCAAATTTGAATGAAAATACACTAAGTCTCCCTTCTAATACAGCACAAAAATGCTGACCTCAAAAGTGCATGTTTTGCAAAGGCAATTACTGAAATACATATTTTGTATGGGCTTTAGTTACCAAAACAGTGCTATCCATAAATACATAATACAAAAGTGGCAAAGTTAAATAATCTTCCTCACAAAAAGATAAGGGCTCATCTAATCAGTGGTTTTTTTATTTGTTTGTTTTTTTAATAAAAGCACAAATTTCTACATCTAACAGCACCTGGTTTTCTATTTTAGGTACTTATATGGTATCACAGTACCTGGACATGTCAAAATCTTTTTATCCTGAACACACACTACTGTGACGTAGGGAAGTACTATTAACACATTTTACAGATGGGGAAAATAAGGCAGTGATTTGCCCGAAGTTCACTCAAGAAGTTAGCAGTGGACCAGGAAATTGAAGCTGGGTTTCTTGAGCCCCAGGCTCGTGACCCAACACTCTTCTGGTGCACATTTAAAAATAATAGCTATTAGGTACAATACTACAAGAGGATATACGAGTAATTCACAGTGATACTGAAACTAATTTTTCATGATCAAAATGCAACTTCCTAGATAATTCTCCAAGAGCAATTCGAACCTGTCAAGCTTTTAATATTGCTAAGTAACATAATGCATATGTAAACACAGGAATATTTTCTCACCAGTAAATTTAGTAAATGCAATGATTTACTAGTACACTTAAGAGTCATGAATAATATAGGGGATTTTAGTACCTTTATATCAAATAAAACCTTCCATTACAAAATATTTAATAAGAATCACTATATTATGCCTCAATTATAAAGACTGCATTTAATTAGATATTCAACCTCAAATATTGGTTCTAATTTAAATGGAATATTAGATTTTTAAATATTCGATGATTAAGACATCACACCATTACTTCGGATTTATTTTCCTAAAACCAAGAAGCAATAATTTATGGTGAAGTTATATGATCATTTTAAGATTTCATTCAAAAATGCACAATTCTCTGACAGTAGTTCTAACAGGGAAAATTTAGTTAATTACACTGAAACGTCTGCTCAGAATTTTGATTTAAATAACCAATATATGCACAATTATTTTTAAATGTAATAACAGTAAGAACTTGTATAGGAGTTCATTGACATTAATATGGATAAAAGTCACTATGCACACAACTGGGGTCCTAGTCCTGCTTCAAGATCAGTACAGGTGTCCTTGCTAGCTGATCTCAATGCAGGATGGAACTCTGGTGTGAAATGAACATTTTAAAATGCAGTGATCATAATTTGCCTGACTGAAGCTGTGAACAGGTATATAATATAGGTATCAACCAACTATATATTTTTTTAAGACTTCTTAACTGACTGAAAGCTCCACAAAAGATTTAAGTAACTTTCTACAGACTACATCTAAAACACATGCATTCAATCCAAGTTACATGAGACAGTTCTATACAATTGTTACCACTTAACTTTCATCAACCACAGCAAATAAAAAAAATTAAGGACATAGTTTCAGAAATACCGGTATTCAAGCATTGTAAAATTATTCAAAAATACAGTTAAGGTGTCACTGTATGTTAAAGGGAAACCAGTAATATAAAAAAAGTTATATTTGTCCCTTGCCCCCCACCTACTATTTCACAAACTATACTTAAAAATGTTCATGCCGAAGCAGAGATAAATATGGTAGAAGGAATCAGAGGCAGGTAAAAATATTTTATATTACTTTTAACTTTTTTTAAATGAATGGATATAATGTTGAAGACATCCCTTTCCACCGCTATTCCAAGTAAAAACTTCCACAAATGGTGCATGTTGTAGTGTGACATATAAGAACTTTGTTTAGCAGTTCAACCTGTGTAATGTGTAAAAATCAGTGTAATCAAGTTAGAATCTTCTTTCTGCATGAATAATTTAAACTGATTTTATCGTATGACACTTGTTAAGTGATTAGTTTATGATGTTTTGATCACATAACTTAAGACCAACATATAAAAACATCTTTGTTATTAAACCTGGGATGTGACCACTACCCATACACAATTCCAACTCACCCCCAAAAAAACATTTTGTAGTTGAAAGGGACTTTTTATGGCCTGTAAAGTATGTTCAGGAATGTGTAAGCTATGTAAATATGTTTGTTTTAAAAGAAAAAAAGGACATCCTGATTGTTGACATTAAAAAACACAAGAAAAATCAAAATCCAAAAAGCTGACAATCCTGAGATCATATGCTCATACACCTCCTTCTGTGCTACATTTAAAATCTAGTCTTTCCTTCTCAAAGTTATGAGCAATCTCTCTACCCACAAAAAAAGTTAACTCAACTAAGATTAATTTGCAGATTACATGTATAAAGAATGATTAAGTTATATAGAGAAAACAACTTAGTCCTATCCAGTACCTCAAAAGTTATACTAACTACCCCCTAACAACTTTGTCAAAGGGCTTCCTTGTGAAGCCTTCACAAACGTAATAAAAAAAAAAAAAAAAATCAAATGCTCACCAATTTATCAGGTTTAGTATTCTAATACATCCAATTATATTTTGTCATTCAGTACATGGAGCTTTCTTCCTTCATTATCTGTTCAGAATCTTCTACAGTGAATAAGAACCTTATGGAAAATACCTATTTTGATACTAACTCCTCCGTGAAATATTCTGAACTATTTCTAAAACCAATCTTTCCATAAACTTAAACAAGTTAAAACCAGGAGTTGTCTCTGTCCAAATTAGTTTGTCTTCTCACAAACCTCTAATGTAAACCTAAAAAAAAATAGGTTTATGATTTTTTTTTTAAGTCAGCAAAGTACAAAGTAGACACATTTTGTAACAATATTGAATGTATCATGCAAAACCCTGAGCCGGATAAGTGAGAAAATCATTAACTAAAATTCAAGAATCTTCTTACCAAGAAGCCAAAAATAAGTATAAGCAGATGAATAGTTAAAAGGAAGTTCCGTTTTGTTATAGTATGTCCTTTTGACATACACATTTTAAAAAAAAATGTTTTAAGGACCAACCCTAAAACTGAGAAGTATGAAATTAGGTTTCTTGCTATTGGTTTTCCATTTTTACTATCATTACAGAAGTCATAAGTACGTACACTATTTAGCATAGCAATAACATTGAAGTCCGTAAGCTTTATTTTAAAGCAAGAATTAGTCTTGTAGGTTTTATAATATTAACCTATATCTTGAAAATCCAGGTTTGTATTACTATCCACATCACAGAGAAATAAAAAGTTGCAAGAACTTAGAATGGAAGTCTGAAATGATAGCAACTCATTAAATCCATCAGTATGTTCCCAAAAGAGAATAAAAAATATTTACCAAAAATCCCAAATGCTTTACTAAGTAGTAGCTAGTGTTTTAAAAATCTAAATGGTCACTTCCTGGGATCACACATTTTGTTTTTTAATAATCTTCAAAATTTTAGGCTGACACCCAAATCAATGTAACAGTACATATTCTGTACTACAGACACTTCACTCTCTCCATACAGAAGAAATCTAGTATCTGTGATGCAATACTGCTCATATTTTGAAGAGCAATAAGCTTATCTTGACTTTACTGTAAACCCATTCTAAATTCGAACCTCCTTCTGAAAATGAATACTATTTTCAATACTTAAGATAGTTTTAGTGCTTGACTGAAGGTACTTCAATAGCAAATTCTACTTTTAGTTAATAGCATGTGATAAATAACTTAATTCTCATAGTTTAATACATGACAATACAACCTTATATTGTATTAACTTTGCAACACACATTCAAAGACAAACATCTGTCCACTGCTGCTACTATACTACATCTGTTCAAAGGACTATGCAGTTCTAATGCTTCATGATTTGACTTGTTAGGACTAAGAGTTAGATTACATATCCCCAAACAGGTCATTTCTCAGAGTCCTATGTATTCAAAACATAGCAGTCAGCTGACAAAAAGAACCTCATCTCCTATTTTCGTTTGTGAAATGTCCTCATACACATAGGCATAAGTACATTAATGCACACAAGATCTACCAGCATAAAATATCACTGAATGGACCAATTAGTATTTAAAAAAAAAAAAAAGACTGATTTTTAAATATGGATAGTTATTTTCTTATATTCAAACATGAACTTATTTGTTCAGTCAGTACATATTTTGTATCTGTTTACACAAAGACCCAGGTAATAGCAAATCAAAACTACACATCCACTAAAATTATGTCTCTGATTCAAGTAGTCGAGTTACCAATTGAAAAAGGCATCAGTACATGCAGCACAGTAGGACAATTACATTTTATATTTGAACTAAAATCATATATCAAGATAAGAGGCACTATTCTGAACATGAGCAATGAAATCACTGTAAATGGGACAGGACACTGAAGTAAGAGAAATGTCAATACAGGCCACACTAGAATGCTTTAATTTCAAATGAGCACCAGTGTTAATCTCTACAATCACCATTTGCTAAATATAATACCCAATAATCTGAGTGACACCATCATTAGGGACCAAATAAATACTCAATCTCTATTTTGAGCTATATATGACAGAACCTAAAACACAAGTACAGAGCAGGTAATGTTCATGCCCAATCCTACATCAATCAACTGGAAGGAAGACAACATTCAACCTGGGATATGCTTTTTCTATAACAGACTACCTCAATTTTTCACAAAACAAAGTAATACGGTTGCTAAAAACTGACCAACTTGCAATCACAATAACTGTACACACCTGGCCACACATTTTTTAATTTGATTTTGCTCGAAATAACTATGCCGACCCTAGCTATACAAATAACACAGGCAGGCACACTAGCTAATTGCTGTAAGGGTCTGATGCAATAGCTGTAGGTGCAGCACTCATTTTCATTTTAATCTCATCTCTATCCTGGGTGCAGGGCCTAGGCCGAGCGCTCAGCCTGCCCGCCTGGGCTCTGGCTGCACTGGGGAGCACAGCGGATTCAGTCAGGAACATGGCAGCACTGTGGAAGGGGGAGGGGAGAACAGACACGCATCCCTGCTCAGCATTAACACGACAGGTCGCTGGGGAGATGATCACGGCTCCCAGAGGAACGGCGACCCAAACGCCAGAGTGGGCCGGGCAAGGATACAGGTCAAATCTAAGTCGAAGCCATCCTCCTGGTATCTCCTTTTGTTCCTGCTGACGATCTCTTTGATGATGGCGGTCATGTCTGGGAGCCGGGGGCTGCTCAGGAACAGCGAGGACAGGCAGGGCAGAGGCGACGGCTTCTGCAGGATGCAGACGGCCCTGGCCTTGGTTGAGGCTGGTTCCCCTCTCCCCGCTGCTGCAGCGGCGGCCGCTGGGCTCTGGACGGCGGCCGGGTAATGGCTGCTGCTACTGCTAGATGGCACCGTGGACAGGGCCTGCCTCTGCGGCTCTGCCCGAGGCCCGCAGGCGGCGGCTGGGGACGGGGGAAGCAGCGAACCTTCCTCCCCCTGCGGCGGCAGCGGCTGCTCCCGGCGGCGGCGGCGGCCCCCTCCTTCCCCAGCTGCCCCGAGCGGCGCTGGAGCCGCGGCGGCGGCGGAAGGGTTTAGAGTCGGCCCAGGTCCCTGAATGTGCCGCCGCCGCCGCCGTCTTTGAGGCGATGGAGGCGGAGAGGGGAACTCTCCAGCGCGCCGGGCCCCAGAAATGGTGACAGCGGGTCGGGCCCCCCCGTCCCGCTCCTCTCCGCTCCCCGCCCGGGGCGGCGGCGCAGCCCGCGCGTTGGGGCCGCGCAGCCGGGCGGGCGGGCGCTCCCTGCCTCGCGTGAGGAGAAGGCGGCGTGTCCGAAGGCGGCTCGCACGGAGAAGCGAGTCTGCGCGGGCTCAGGCGCTGCTGTGCGTGCGGGGCTGCCCGCCGCCCGCTCTCATCGGCCCCGGCCTCCTCCGCGCCCGAGCGACACTGAGCGCCTCAAATTTCCATCATGGCTGCAGCTTCCGAGGAGAGACGGAGACTGTCCCGCCCCCCGCCTCCTCCGCCGTCGCCACTGAGAAATAGTCCCGCCACATCAGCGTCCCGCTGCCGCTACGACCGCTGTTCCTCCCTTCCGCTGCCCCGCCTGCTCCTCGGCCCTCTCCTGCACCCCGGGGAAACGCTCTGGTCCTAGAGAGGTTGGGAGATCCGTCCCGGGGAGCAAACGGTGAGCAGGCCACAGGGAAGCGGAAGGATATGTTCACACTACCGCGGCCACGGAGTTACTGCCTGTGGAGTCACGTGGGGCTCGTCGGGGCCCTTTTCTGCCTGCGGCGCTCCACCCACCTCTCCCTGTGGTGGGGCGCAGCGCCTGCCCGCCTCTCCCGCGTAGGAGCTGGGGGGCTGGTTGGTGGGGCTGCAGCTCGGCTACTCCGGGGCAGAACCGGACCTTGGACCAATGCAGCCTGGCTGCCCTACGGAGGGGTGGGTGTAGTAATATGTGGGCACCTGCCCGCCGCGCGCGTACACCCCCCCACACACACACCTTCCTTCCCCCCTCCCCCCCACCCAGGGTAGCAAGGCCAGGTACGGCCAATGCAGTGCTAACGCTATAGGCTGCTTCTGTCGTTCATGTTGTTTCCCTAATGTTAGGGAGCGGTCAAGAAAGGGGGCTCCACTGTGCTAGGCGCTGCTCACACAGACCAGATGGTCCCTACCCCCAAGGCTATATGATGTAACCTGACGGGCCAGCGTTGGGGAAGGGACATGGGACCCTAGCCCCTGTGAACAATCTAATAGTAGCAAATGGCATATCCGTTCCTTTTATTTTTGGGGAGGTGTTTAGGGGGTTACAGTGAGTGGGAATAAGCTAAAGGAAGTGGGAGAGGGTGACTGAGTAGGTGAGGAGTGAGGCCAAGGAGAAGAGACAGGAGCAAACATCAGTATGGAGGAGAGCATGGTTCTTCAAAACTGTAGAAAATACTGATGATGTCACCAGCGTCCACTGGTTCCTGCTTTGAATGCAGATGCTGCTCCTGGTTGCTGGGACCACCATGTAGAGACTGGAAATGTGAGAACTGCTAGAGCATGCAGCATCTTCCCAGGTACTGACTACAGTGGAAAGTTGTTTCCAAGGAGGAACAAATGCTATACAAGAAAAACTGCAGGATAGCTGAGTTCAGGGAGTAGAGCAATCACCAAATGTGGTGGCCCTGGGGGCTGCATCAGGTGTAGGAGAAGCAGGAACCATATGTGGATAGATAGTTTGTATTAAGCCCTGTAATATTAGGAATAGCTGCAGTGAGTACAGCTGGTTGAAATGTTTTGGTAAAATATGCTGTCTTGGCAAAGATTGTTTAAATGTCAACAGAAGTGTATCAGTTTCCATGAAACTTTCATTTGGAAACATTTTGGGTGCTGGGCAGAGGTTCTATAGGTGGGTGGATTATGATACTTAGCTGGGATTTGTGGGAGACCTAGGTTCATGTCCTTGCACTGAATCATGCAGAGCAGGGACTCGAATTTGTCTCCTATAGTCCAGGCCAGTACTCTTAAACACCAGGATAGAGCGAGACTCACAACTACCTCTTTCCTCTGATGCAATTTTGTTTTAATGAAAATACAGAAGGAAAACAATTTTTTAAAGTTGGTGTGAAACAGAGTTGTCATTTCCCGTTAGGGTGAATAAGTAATCAGTCTGCAGCGTGGGTTATGGGTCCACCTGTTCTCTATGAGCAGGGAACACCTATAAACCAGCCACAACTCCTCTCCCCAAAAATTCAGGGACATAGTTGCTGTCTGTCATACCCTTCTTACACAAGTCCTACAACTAAGGCTATGTCCACACTACCCTTTTGTTGTTAAAATTTTTGTCGGTCAGGAGTGTGGAAAAAACATATCCCTGACCCACAAAAGTTTTAAGGACAAAAAGTACCGGTGTGGACAGCATTTTGTCGGTGGGAGATGTGCTCCCTTTGACAAAGCTAGCATCCCTCATTGGGGGTGGTTTTATTTTGCCAGCAGGCGAGCTCCAGCCGGCAAAGAGCGGATACACTGCATATCTTACAACAACACGGTTGCAGCGGCACAGTTGTGCTGCTGTAAGGTACGCTGTGTAGACATAGCCTTACAGAGTGATGCTAAAAACATTAGACCAAAACCTAAAAGCATGATATATGAGACACTGGGAAGAAAGGTAAAAATAACCACAAGCAGGATGGTCACATAACCATAACAGATACCTCACAAAACAGATATGTGTAATAAGGTATGCTGTCCACACATATGCAATGATAACTAACAAGAAGTGGAAACACAAACCCAATGGAATGATTGTGTAATCAGCATAACAGAAAAGACTGAAGCAGAGAGATTTTTTTACTCCATTGTCTAAAATAGAAGGGAAGAAGGAGATATTTCATCAATTATGAGAAATGATCAAAGACTTCAAACAATAACAATGAAAAATCTGTGCATGAGGATAATGGTGGATGTAGCATGAAATCTATATAACAACCTGATACTTAATGAGAAATGTATATGAGATTAAACTACCAAAACAATGTGTTGTATCTACCTCTGATAAAGAGCTGAGGTCTCTTTTCCTTTACATTTTAGCAACATTTTAGTATAACTTGTCATGCCAATTAATTAGTTTAAATTTTCTAAAGAATAAGCTCCAACATAGAGGTGGTTTCTGAGCTAGTATATGGGCACCTACTGCCCCCTGCAGCCTCATAGGTCCCAGAGGAGTCAATCCAACCTGACAATAGGAACAGAGAGCAGGAGGGCACAGTAGCAGTACATTAACAACTGCAATTCACCAATTATGTTTCTTTCTCACCTCTTCCATACTCAACACAGCTATATGTCTTGTTTTTGCATCATTCCCACCATACATATAGCTAAAGAGCATTGGAGACAGAGCATAGTGTGTAGATTATAAAAATCTCTCATATCTGCTACTTCAAATACTTGTACTCCACTTCTGCTAGTTCTGAGGAATTGCCCCTATGAACCCAATTGTGCCTCATCTGAATGGGAAAATTACTTGCTTTGTGTGACGATTTGGGGGTTCTCTCCATATCACTTCTGAATTGTCGGATATTTTATTAAACGGAATCATTAAATTACTGTGTCATGGAAAGCCTATATATGTATGTGGATCCACTATGAGATAGCAGGAGTGTATTAGTCTCTGCCAGGCCAGAGACAATGGTGAGTGATCAGTACTCGACTGATCGTCTATTCAAAGTAAAACACCTTCGGACAATGGGTTTGCTCTCGCTGAGAGAAAACACTTCCTCCTCTTGTCTGATGGAAGCAGTGGAAAGTTCCCAAAAGGCAAAACAAAAGAAGCAGGTACCCCAGAGTCTATCAAGGGGTGGGGATGGGAGGAGTAATTTTGCATCAGATTAAGATGAGAGAAGCTTCCATCATGAGGTTAGCTAGAATCCCCAAAGCCGACAAATTGCAGAGAGAGATTTCTCTCACAGCCACACACGCATCAGCAGATGGAACTTCTGCCTTTTGACTTGGAAAGCAAATGGATACTATCAATTATCAGTTTCTTTTTGAGCAGAAAGGTGAAGTATTGTCTAATGCTAAAATAAATTTCCTAACACTAGTGATGGTATACATATAAAAAACTCTTGAGGACATTCTAACGCTGAGCACCAAGAATGGAAACACTATTTGAAAACAGCATCCTCCAAATTTAGGGGAGCTAGGTGGGAGAATGAGAATCCTGAGATAATATCGTCAAAGAAGCAGAATTACAAGGTAAGTAATTTTCTCTTCTTTAAAGATACTCTCTAAGCATAAGAATCCTTTGAAGACAGTAAGTAGCTTGAAGGATAGTGCAAATAAAATTAAAATAGTCTACACAATAGGTCTCTTAACAAAGACCTATTGAAAAACAACAGCTATGTTCTTTTGCTTTTTCAGCTATGTTCTTTTGCTTTTTCTTAAATAAAAGGCTGCAGTAGATACCTACAACAACAATGAAGCATAAATACAAGAGTCCTTGGGGGGTTCCACATGGACCTAGCGTGACCAGATGTCCCAATTTTATAGGAACAGTCCTGATTTTTGGGTCTTTTTCTTATATAGGCTCCTATTACTCCCCACCCCCGTCCCGATTTTTCACACTTGCTGTCTGGTCACCCTACATGGATCCGAAAAAGAAAATACATCCAAATTAGCCAGAGTAGGGCCCTCTTGAAATCACTAGTAAAGCCCCAGTTGTCTTCAGTGTTGCAGAATCAAGCCCATCAGAGACATCACCCATAACAATGTACTAGTAGTAGAAGGGAAAACAGTATCATGCCAGGTGTATTCTACCTTACCTTGTTTAATGAGAGGTTAGGTCACTTGTATCTCTTCCACTAGGATTTTTAAATCCAAACAACTGATCAGTTGTGAAAAATGCCCTCCCCGTTGTTGTTAAATGCAAGTGCTCAAAATCAACACTTACATTTATTGCATGTATTATATTTGTTTTTCAAAAATGTTCCCTTTCTCCACTGTAAACAAACAAACATAACCCAACAAGTGTTCCAAATCCATTTCCATTTATATTACTGGTTTCTAAATACATCTTTCACCAGGAAATATACCATATGGGCTAGAACCTCAGATGTGGTTGACATAGGGTCAGCACATTTGGGGTGACAGCAACGGTGTCTCTTAGACACCTTTGCATTTCCCTTATCTTGCCATCTGCCAAGGGCATGTCTGGGCCCTGGAGTAACATGGATGTTGCTTTCGGTTATTTCTAACTGCCCACAACACAAAGGGTGTATTCTAACAGCCCTGGCTTGCCAATAGCTTGGTGATGCTACACTTCTTTTCTTCCATGGGGTTATGTTGGGCACTTTGATAGAGCCACTTATGCTAGCTCTGTGTAACGTGTGAGTTCCCCTTAAACAAATAGGGACCTGGTTAATCCAACTTTCTGGTTGCTTTGTGAATGACACCAAACAGGTGGAGCAGTCCTAGAAATTGGGCCCTATGTGTTTAGAAAGCTATAATATAATGCAGCAAAGACATTGACTTCAATGGGACTACTCATGTGAGTAAAGTTAAACATATCCATGTTGCAGGATTGGAGAATCAGATTTTGGACATTTGTTTGTCAAAATTTGGGTTTAGGATGTGGGTCTTTAAGGGAAAAAAATTAAAACTGAAAACCAAAATTTTCTAATGTTTGTACTAGGGCTGTCAAGCGATTAATCGTGCAATTAAAAAAATTAATCGCACTGTTAAACAATAATAGATTACCATTTATTTAAATATATTTTTATGTTTTCTGCATTTTCAAATATATTGATTTAAATTACAAAATGTACAGCGCTCATTTTATATTTATTTTTTATTACAAATATTTGCACTGTAAAAAACAAAAGAAAGTATTTTTCAATTCATATAATACGAGTACTGTAGTGCAATGTCTTTGCCATGAAAGTTGAACTTACAAATGTAGAATTATGTACATAAAAATAACTGCATTCAAAAATAAAACAATGTAAAACTTTAGAGCCTACAAGTCCACTCCGTCCTATTTTTTGTTCAGCTAGTCGCTCAGACAAACAAGTTTGCATTTGCAGGAGATAAAGCTGCCCGCTTCTTGTTCACAATGTCACCTGAAAGTGAGAACAGGCATTCACATGGCACTGTTGTAGCCAGCATCGCAAGATATTTACATGCCAGATGTACTAAAGATTCATATGCCCCTTCATGTTTCAACCACCATTCCAGAGGACATGTGTCCATGCTGATGATGGGTTCTGCTTGATAACAGTCCAAAACAGTGCAGACAGACGCATGTTCATTTTCATCACCTGAGTCAGATGCCACCAGCAGAAGACTCATTTTCTTTTCTGGTGGTTCGGGTTCTGTAGTTTCCACATCAGAATGTTGCTCTTTTAAGACTTCTGAAAGCATGATTCACATCTCGTCCCGCTCAGATTTTGGAAAGTACTTCAGATTCTTAAACCTTGGGTGGAGTGCTGTAGCTATCTTTAGAAATCTCACATTGGTACCTTTTTTGCATTTTGTCAAATCTGCAGCGAAAGTGTACTTTAAAACACAAACAATGTGCTGAGTCATCATCCAAGACAAATATAACATGAAATATATGGCAGAATGCAGGTAAAACAGAGCAGGAGACATAAAATTCTCCCCCAGAGAGTTCAGTCACAAATTTAATTAACGCATTATTTTTTTTAACGAGCGTCATCAGCATGGAAGTATGTCTTCTGGAATGGTGACCGAAGCATGAAGGGACATATGAATGTTTAGCATATCTGGGACGTAAATACCTTGCAATGCCAGCTACAAAAGTCCCATGCAAATACCTGTTCTCACTTTCTGGTGACATTGTAAGTAAGAAGTGGGCAACATTATCTCCCGTAAATGTAAACAAACTTGTTTGTCTTTGCAGTTGGCTGAACAAGAAGTAGGACTGAGTGGACTTGTAGGCTCTAAAGTTTTACATTGTTTTATATTTGAGTGTAATTATGTAACAAAAAATTTTACATTTTTTAAATTGCACTTTCACGATAAAGAGATTTCACTACAGTACTTGTATGAGGTGAATTGAAAAATACTAATTCTTTTGTTTATCATTTTTACAGTGCAAATATTTGTAATAAAAATAATAATATAAAGTGAACAGTGTACACTTTGTATTCTGTGTTGTAATTGAAATCAATATATTTGAACATGTAGGAAAACATCCAAAAATATTTAATACATTTAAATTGGTATTCTATTCTTTAACAGTGCGATTAAAACTGAGATGAATCGCAATTAAATTTTTTTAGTTAATCACATGAGTTAACTGCGATTAATCAACAGCCCTAGTTTGTACCTTTATATTCACAGTACCTTTGGCATAATGTTAGCTAACAGCAGCAAGAAACTAAGGGATGAGAGTGCAGAGTCTATAAACAACTTTTCTTTTTGTATAAATCAGTGTTTACCAGCAAATATATTCCTTATCCCCAGTAGCGTAGCTAGCGGGGTGCAGGGGAAGCAGCCACTTCCCCTCAGCACATTTTCCAAAGGCAGCGCCTGCCACCGGCATGGCCAGAGGAGCCATGTGGGGGGGGCAGCGGGCGTGGCCGGAGGAGGGGGCTGGCTCCTCGGCCATCGCACTCCACACTCAACGCGACCCCAACATCGCTGCAGCCACCTCCTGCCTGCGGCGGCTCAGGGCTGGGCGGCCAAGAGCTCCCCGCCCCTTGCTAATGTGGCAGCACCAGCATCTCCTGGCAGCGGCTCACGGCCCCCGCATCCCATCGCGGCGGGAGGGGGAGGCAAAAGGTCCCCTGTGCCTTTAAGGCCGCCTGGCTGGCGAGCCCCGCGTGGAGCGCACCAAGCGCCGGGAGCGGGCTGGCGATTACCCTGGACAGTGACGGGAGGGTCAGGGCCCAGCCCATCAGCGCCATGGAACAAGGTACAGCCAGTAACTCACGAGCCGGGGCCGGGATCCGCACGGGGCCGGGATCGGACAGGGACAGGCTCTGGCGCGGCGCAGGAGCCTGGGACGGGGGGACGGGACCCCGCGGGTGGGGATGGGCGGCGCATCCCGGCGGGGACACCTGCAGAGCGGGCTGGGCAGGAGAGACTCTCCCGGGACCGTGGGGGGACGGGGGTATCCGCACCCCTGAGAAGCCCACAGGAGTCCTGAGCCGTGCCTGGGGGTTAATCGGGGGGGGGAATGGGAGGAGCCAATGGGGGGGACATGGTCAGAGGAGGAGACCAGGGGCGTGACCAGAGGAGGAGCCAAGGGGGGGGCGCCTTTTTTATGTTTGCTCCCCCTACACTCAGAACCTGGCTATGCCACTGCTTATCCCTTTCTGCAGGAGAATTTTACTTGAAGATATTGATTTAAATCTAAAGCCTTGATCATGCTCATCTGTGGGTGGACCTGCAGAGATTCACTGATTTTAGGGACCAGCCCTTATGCAGTCACTTGCAGGATCAGAGTATTAGGTATAAAGAAGTAAGAAATGTTGGTGTTGTTTAATATGTTCAATTAGTTGTTTTAATAATTTATTTCTAAGGTAATGTTAAGTGAATCACTAGCTTTAATAGAATTGAATATGGAATATATGAACTATGACCTTTGGACTCCATCCTTGTAGGCAAACATGTTTACAACTTAGACACTGGAGTCCTCTGGCTCAAACTGGACAGAACCAGTTTTTCCCGCCAAAAAGACTATATAAGAGCCTGCTCAGTGCCTGCGTGGAGCTGTCCATTCTAGCGGCAGCGCGTGCACGGTCGGGTCTTCCTAAACACTCCAAAGCTAGAGAGAAGAGTACCATCTATCCCGCAGCAAGGTTGAGGAAGGAGAGGCCTGTCATCACTATCCCCGTCACAGCAAACTGAATCCATTTTACCTGTGGAGGGTCCTGCTTTCCTGGTGTCCATATTCCCAGAGGGTCTCCCCGCCTGCAACGAAGTCCAACAGTCGTCGGAACTCCCCAGTAGTCCTCCCCGAAGGCTCTAAATCAGCCAGAGAATAGAAAGTCCTGGGCTTCGCACCTGCACGCTGTGTCCACTGCACCTAAATCATAGGAAAGGTTTCTGTATTGGGGTTTCTTTTATTGTTTTCTAAACGCCAAGGGAGGTTTTGTGGGTCTGAGCTTCAAGCTCCTAAAACTAGTCACTGAATCACTGTATGTTTAAGTTTGTGTTTCTTCCCCTACCCCCCCATTTTTCCCAGTTTTCTGTACCTTTGCCCTTAATATACTTACTTTTGTTTGCACCATATTACCTTGTCTCTCTATATTTTTATTATATCACACAGGGAGGGAGGGATACCCTTATTGTAAGCTAAATCCACTGGTGACAGACACGGAAGGGAGCCGAGTCTACTCTTCTGAGAAAAGGGGCTTTCCTTTTCTATCTTTCCCCCTACCATTTTTCTAGTATTTTCTCTCTGAAGCGTTACCTTACTCCCCTGGGGGTAACAAGAGCCTAAAATTTATAAAGTCCTGTGTTGAGCCTCCAATAGGGTGACCAGATGTCCCGATTTTATAGGGACAGTCCCGATTTTTGGGTCTTTTTCTTATATAGGTTCCTATTACCCACTACCCCCGTACTGATTTTTCACATTTGCTGTCTATTCACCCTAGCCAAGAATATAGAATGTATTAAACTGATTTTGCTTCAGTAAGGCATCAAATATTTGTACAAAAAACAATGTTATAAATAAGGTTTAATTTGTGGCAGAAATCAACACACAACCAAATTTGTGTGGCATAAAACATAAGCATCAACCTTAACTTTGAACTGACATTTGTTGGCTTGTGAAACAATTCTATTGTTTTTCTTTGTGTACTTCCAAAATTTTTCTTCATCTGTGAAGTTTAGTGGCCAAACAGTTTAGTGCTAAGATTTGGATTTTAGAGTTTTTTTGTTGTTTTTTTTTTAAATGTGTATGTTTGAATTTAATTTATTCTTAATTTCAGCAAAGAGATTCTTTTTTGGGGTAGAGAGGGGAAGAGAGGTGGAGCAGGGAAGAATCCTAAACATTCTCCTGCAGTGCTGGTAACCCAAACACAACGGCCATTATGCTAGTGCACAAAACATAGAAAGTAAACTGATCAGTTTAGTTTCACAGTTCAAAATGAGTAAGTACAAAAAGTAAATAGTATAAGTGGAGTAAATTAGTAATGCAAGCTGTTAGCATCACATTTTTTACATTTATGCTGATTCTCTTGACAATGCTCTTTGAGGTTTTTAAAAAGAAACAGGAAAGAAAATATTGTCTAGATTATAAATTTATTTGCCCTTTGAGACTGCAGCAGTTCTGAAAAAGGATGGTCTTGTGTAAACTGATATGCATATTTAGGCTGTCATGGTCTCTCCCTGTCAGGCTCAGAGGGGGGCCACTCTGCCTCACTACGTCATACAGCAAACAGATCATCAGCGGTCTAGAGGCTCTGGCCTTTTGGGTGGGGCCATGCAACACACAGGCTTTAGACCAGAGCCTCCTGGTAGGGGGAAGACAGCAATTCACAGTCTAGGGGCCTGTGGCCTCCTAGCTGGGGCAGTCCACAGACCAGGCACAAGTCTTTCAGCCTCGGGTGAGTAAGCCACCACCCCAGGGGTGGGGGAACCTTGGCCCACCCCAGGGGTGGCTCCAGGCACCAGCGCAGCAAGTGCGTGCCTGGAGCGGCAAGCCACGGCGGGCAGCGTGCCGGTTCCCGTGAGGGCTGCAGTCAGGCTGTCTTCGGCGGCCTGCCTGCAGGAGGTCCGCCAGTCCCGCGGGTTTGGCGGCAATTTCGCAGCAGGTATGCCGAAGGCGCGGGACCGGCAGATCACCCACAGAAACCCTGCTGAATCTGCATGACCAGCGGACCTCCCGTAGGCATGCTGCCGAAGGCAACCTGACTGCCATGCTTGGGGCGGCAAAAAAACATAGAGCCGCCCCTGGCCCATCCTACTCCACAGGGTCCCAGCCCAGGGCCCTAACTGTGGCAGGTGGTTTTGCCACTGGGTTAGCGGGGATCCCACGGAAACACGTAGCCTCTGTATGTCTCACCTTTAGAGTATGTCTGGACTGCAAATGAAGGTGTGACTGTAGCACAGCTTTAATCTAGCTAACACAGGTAACAATAGCAATGTAGATGTGGTGGCATGGGCTTCAGCATAGGAACCTGAGTACAAGCCCTACACTGTATAGTAAATCCAGGTCTATGTTGCCCCCCCGCCTACAGACCCACTCTTTCCAAGCTCGCACTTGAACATCCACATAGTATTGATACATGAGCCTCATATCTGTGCTGATGCATCCATACTGCAGTATGCACACAAGTCAGATACTGTGGTTTCTTGGGGCATATCTCAGGGATTGTTGCACCTTTATTAGCTGTAGCTGCTTTAGGGCTTGGTTCAGGGTATATTGTGGGAAACCTGTCTGTCCATCCACAGCACTTGAACGGAAGTACTCTTAGGCCATCAACACAATCAGCCAAGACATTTTTTAGGTGTGCATGCTCCCTGCAACTGGAGCCAGCAATATGGCTCCAGCGCCAGTGATGAACTTCTGCTCACACTTTCACTCCTGTTTTGGGAATCAGGCAGAACATCTGGTGGACATTTTGGCAACAGTATTTGTCCTATCAAAGGCACGCCTCAAATGGTGGCACAGATAGCATCCATGACCCATCTGATGTTGCTCTGGCATAAGCGCAGATTCCCCATATGTAGACTTGAGCTTCTGGAAGACTGACACGAGCACAGACTGATGGGATCACAGGGACCTGGGATGACCAGCAATGGCTCCAGAACTTTTGCATGAAGAAGCAGACATTCTCAGAGCTTTGTGAGCAGCTTGCCCGGATCCTCCAGCATCAGGCCACACACAGAGGGACTGGGGAGGCCATGGCAGTCCAGAAGTGGATCTCTATTGCCATCTGGAAGCTGGCTATCCCAGACTGCTATGGGACCATAGCTAGCCAGTTTGGTGTTGGCAAGTCTCCTATGAGGATTGTGGTGGTGGAGGTTTGTGGGGCAATCAGGACTGTGGTTTTTCCAAAGATTGAGGACATAAACAATGTCCCTGAAATAATTGCTGGTTTTGAGAGAATGGGCTTCCCAAGCTGCGCTAGGGTTATCAATGGCCATAGCGTGCCCTCTGTAAGGAGCACAAGAACAGAAACCACAAAGAGTACTATTCCATCATTATGCAGGCCCTGGTCACCCACAAAGCAGGTTCATAGCCACCAATGTGGGATGTACTAGCAAGGTGCATGATGCCAGGGTTTCCTGGAAATCATGACTTTACCTTTATAGACAAGCTTCACACATTATTTCCTCCAAAGGACATTGTTATAAATGAAGTCATTGTCCTGACTGTTATTCTAGGGGACACCAGGTATTTCCTTCTGCCATGGCTTATGAAACTGTATCCTGATCTCAGAGGGCCTGGTCAAAGAAGGTTTAACAACATACTCAGTCGCTGTAGGATGGTGGTAGAATGTGCATTTGGCAGACTGAAATCCACATGGCAGTGCCTTCAAAAGCATTTGGGTGCCAATGCTGTCAATGTCTTGTGCATTACTGTGGCCTGTGGTGCACTGCACAACATCTGTGATGCCAAAGGTGAGCCATTTCACCAGAAGTGGGCTCAAGACACTGCTGAATTGCTGTAATGGTGCGTGCACTCAGAAAGTACACTTGTCATTACTGGGATAGAATTCACACACATAAGGGAAATCAGAGATGCTTTGTGTGCCCACATAATATGTTTGCAGGGTGACAGGATGAAGGTGAATGACATAGTATAATTATCCCACACTTAAATTATGCCCATTTATCCCACAATTTCTGAGGATGGGGCAGCTCAGGAAGAATTTTTTTAATTAATTTTATTATGCATTTTATGAAAACTGTTTATGTACCTCAACACACAGTTTATGGATTACTTTGTTTCATTGTAATTAATTTAATAGAACCTGCTCATGTAGCCTTGTTTGCAAATTAGACACTTTATTTTAAACATGCACATACATAAAAATTATAATTTTAAAACTTTTATAGGCAGACCAGCTGTCATGAAGATGTAAAAGACAGTAAACAAAAACAGTGCATGTTAAGAAAGCAAACAAACAAAAATGCAAAACAGCCCAACTACAAACATTGCCACCATAGCAGTTTCACTGTTGCTGGAATTGTGTCCTCCCTGTGTTCCCATTCTCCTTGGCTCTTCTGGTGTGTTTTGCACACGTGGGTTGTGGCTGAACAGGCGAGGAGGAATGAACAAAGTACATTTCACTGTTTCACTATAGTGTTCGTTGCTTAGGCCAGGGCTAGGCAACCTGTGGCACGTGTGCCAAAGGCAGCACGTGAGCTGATTTTCAGTGGCACTCACACTGCCCAGGTCCTGGCCACCGGTCTGGGGGGCTCTGCATTTTAATTTAATTTTAAATGAAGCTTCTTAAACATTTTAAAAACCTTATTTACTTTACATACAACAATAGTTTAGTTATATATTATAGACTTATAGAAAGAGACCTTCTAAAAACGCTAAAATGTATTACTGGCATGTGAAACCTTAAATTAGAGAGAATAAATGAAGACATGGCACACCACTTCTGAAAAATTGCCGACCCCTGGCTTAGGCCATCGACCAGCCAACCCCGGGATTGTCCAAAAGCTGCACAGGCTGCAGGACTTAGTAGCATTGAGCGGACTTAGTGTGGAGGGATTGGAGCTAGAGCTTGCAGCCTGGTGGCCATGAGAGCAAGCAACCTCTCAAAAAACTCCTGCTGTGCTCTGTCTTTCTCCGATCATGCTCCAGGAATTTTGCTGCCAATTTCTCCTCATACTGGGCAGCCTCTCTTTCTTTTTCTAGTCTTCTGTCCTTCTTCTTTCTCTGATAGCCAAGCTGTTCAATGTCCGTGGCCAACACATCCAGCATCTTTTCATCCCCTGCCAAGGGAGACAGGAGACTGAACCACAGGGGATCAATAAACTAATTAAGTGCTGTATTTGAAGGGAAGGGTGTATTTACCCCAGTTAAGTTAATAAGCTGTAATGTACTCTTTAAAAGAGCAGCAAACTTAATATCTTCTGTGAATGTAGAGCAGGGGTTCTCACAACTAAATTTTGGTGGCCTCAGTGTGCGGCCACCAGCTCTTGTCTTTTTTCTTATTGTTTCTTTTGCTTTTTTGGTTGCTTTTTTTTTTGTTTTGCTAGCTATTAAGTCTGCTGTGAAAAGTGATATTAATCACACAAATATCATTTTTCACAACAGACTTATTCAGCCCTGGCAATCCCAGGGACAAATTGAGCCCTGGATGCGGAGGTGGGTACAGAGGTAGCACGAGTCAGGGGCAATGGGGCACTAGGGGAGCCAATGGGGACTAGGGGTGGTGGGAGCAGAGCCCAAAGCCCCTTGGCTAGAGCCAGACACCATCGTCCCTGGGACAGTGGGAAACTCACTGCCTGCCTGCTCCTCCAGCTTTTGTGTCTCCAGAGAGGAGCCACTGCTTTGCCCCTCCCCCCCAATAACCACCCAGAAGGCTGTAGCCACAAGAAAAGGCTTTGGTGGCTGCATGCAGCCACTGTGGCCACATTTGAGAAACACTGTGAGTGATATGTGCTGTGTATTGCAGAGATACATCTCTGAGAAGCTTGGAGACCGTAGTTCATTGGTTGTTACCTGCTAGGCAAGGTTAAGACTGATAGAGTCTCAAGGCATTTGCGGGTGAGGAAGACAGGGGGCTAACACAAAGTCTAATCTCTGGTAAAGCTCACTCTTGCTGAGGCAGAGAGGTAACACAGTGGCTCACAATTCTGGTTATTCCCAGCAGCGTGTTACAGGTGCTAGTGCTTCTTGTGCAGTGGGCTGTTCCTCAGGACCGTCCGCAAAGAGGTCCTCTGAATATGGCCCCAGGATGTGCTGAAGCTGCTCCAGTGGCATAGCCTGATCCAGGACAAGTATCAGCAACAGTTATTTTGTGGGGGTTCATCCAGAGGCTGCAGGCTATCTACCAGGGGTGCCTCTGATTTTGGGGTTATAAACCTGCTCAGGAGATTGTCATGCAGCACTGTGGTCTCTGTGTGTGGGACAGTTCCCAGCACTTAATAGAATTCCTCTAGAAGAGGTAGGTAGACAGGGCGTTCCCTGAGGTGTGGTTATCATCCATGGTTTGGCGGTAGGCAGTCTTGAGGTGCTTGACCCGCTCCTAGCATTGATTGGGAGGCTGGTAGATCCCCATTGCCACCAGCCTCTCCAAGATTCTTGTGTACAGATGTCTTCTTTATGCTCTTGCTGAAGCCATGACTTTTATTCTCTTCACATCACAGATTTACCAGAGTCTGGCTGTATTCCTCTGGCCAGCTAGCAGCATGCTTAGCTTAGGGCTTCTTCTTAGTGCTGGTCATAACTAATACACAATAGGGTTAACTATTTTTACAGTTGAGCAGTCCATGTGGAAAGGAAGGGTTAAAATGCTTAGCAGCTGTATTTGGACCAGGAGGCTGTTTCCAGTTCCTGGGACTAGAGTGGGAAATTTGGGCACAGAAGGGCCAGGAAACACAGGCCTAGGGGATCATGGGACAGCATTGGTGGACTCTCTGAACACGAGCTTGGTGACTTGGGCTCCCACTACATCTACACTGCAAAATGAGTAGGCTTGAATCTGCTCCACAACAGGACTCAGGCTTGGACCCGGGCCCCTGGGCAAGTCTGCAGGCCTGAGTCTTGAGAAGTTTCTGGTGTATTTCAGAAGGCTTCATGTGTGGACAGTAGGCGGGTTTGGGCTTAAACCTGAGTCTAAGGTTTTCTTTGTAGTGTAGACATACCCCTTAGAGATGCTTGGGTACTCTGGTTGCTAGCCTATGCTGAAGCTCATGCCACCACATCTATACTGCTATTGTTACCCGTGCTAGCTAGCTACAGTCACACCATCACTTGCAGTGTAGATATACCCTTAGCAAAATGGAGCGCTTGGATGAATCCTCCAGCTTCGGATACTGCTATGCAGTGGATGATTTTTAATAATATCCAATAATAAAATGATTAACTTTGTAATAAACTACCTATCTTTTCATAGCCAAGGTGAAACAGAATCCCAAGCAGTCAGTGGCTGTTTTGATGTAGGTACTATCCCCCTTTCCAGCACATGAGAAATTGTAGGTAGGGACAAAATGGAGCACACAGCTGTCTCAGAGAGAGGCTAGTTTTAAAACATTGAAGAAAACAAATTAAACTGATGCAAGGAGACTTATTGAAGACAACAGCAGATAAATGGCTCAAAACCTCAGAGTTTATATTCATAACATAGATTCTCCTTTAACTTTAACTTTTTCTATTTTGTATTATTATTGTTGTTGAAATTATAATATAAAATGAAAGAAAATAGGAAGATGGGATTTGAAGAGAATTGCCTCAATGTCTCAGAGGGAGCAAAATTTTAATTCTTCAATTTATGTGACTTTCATCATGAGATTTCCCAATGGGATTTGCAAACTTCTCTATTTTCAGAAATTGCATGATTCACCTCTGAATTGCATTACTGACCACTTTGGAGATTAATTGGGCCAACTGTTTATCAGCACACAAAAACACTATATAGTAATTTAGGACAAGAAGTGAAAAATATCACGGCAGTTCTCAAACTGTGGTCCACAGAGCATTTCCTGGTTGTCCATCAAGAGCTAACTGGTCAAATGACTTTGGTTCTCCTGCTTGTTCCCAGCTGCTAAATTACATGCAAAGACAGCTAAAATTACATTAAATATTTTCCTAATATTACATTTCTATGTAAGCAATTGCTGTAGTTGCCATGGGGATGTAATGTGATCTGGAAATGGAGGGGAAGTGGTCTATATGATCATGAAGGGGAGGTGGTTCATGCAGTTGTGAATGTGGGAAAAAGTGATACGTGAGACAGTCTATTAGTGGTACACGATATAAAAAAGTTTGAAAAGTTGAGTAGTAAAGTGTATGATTTTCCTTTAAAACAAGATTCTGAGCTGGGTGGCTGGAGCTTCTGGCAACATTCCATCAGGATGCACCGTGGCAACTAGGCAGAAGTTGGGAAAAGTCTTTTGGAAAACGACATTCAGACATGAGAGGTGAGGGGATGGGGAAGGAGTTGGAGGAGAGTCATCTGGGCAGATTGTGAAGATGAGAGCTACAGTGAGGATCAGTGGACATGAAAAGGACACAAAGTAACCACAAGTAAAATAAAGTAAAAGAATTAAGAGCTAATTGCAGAGTCAGGTCACATGAAGAAAAAATATAAGAAAGGAAATTTAATAATTAATTTGGAGTCAACTGGGAAAATAATGCCCAAGAAGAATAAGATACAAGAATAAATAGCAGGAGCTGCCACTGTAGCTTCTTGGTGGATGAATAATGTTTGAATATCTTAAAGACCTAGGAAACCAAGGGAAAAAATCTGAATTTCTAACAGGTGTGTGAACTGTAGATAACAACTGAGGAATAATGGTCCACATTTTCAGGACTGGCTGGCTGATGCCCAGTGTAGATTGGAGTGGGGAAAAGAAGAGGCTGCAAAGAAAGCTGTAAGCCACTTTTGTCTGGCTCCTTGGTCCTTTAAATAAATTAAATAAACATTCCATCCTTGGGACACTGGGTGCTGATCCAGTCCTGCAGGGCACCTTACAGCAGCTGCAGTTCTAAAAGGAGTTCCATATACTTCTCTTTGAGCAGAAGAATTATGACATAAGCCACCGAAAGTAGAAGGTTGGTGAAAAGCACAATAATAAATCAGAAAGGTCCTCAGGGCTCCATGAGAGACATGAGACATTAGGGGGTAAGTATTAAAATGGTTATTTCATTTTAAAAAAAATGAACTCTTAAAGGAAAAGCTTTCTCCCAGTTTAGTTAATAAATATACTTTCCACTTATTTATATAGCACTTTCCATCTGAGGATCTCAAAGTATTTTACAAATGTTAATGAGTTAAGCATCACGAGGCCCCTAAGTTAGATCTCCTCACCACCGCTTTGCCGATGAGGCTAAAGCTGAAAAGATGATTACTAACTTGCCTAAGGTCACACAAGACATCAGGTCAGAACCAGGAAAAGAGCCAAAATCTCCTGGCTCACTGTTCTGTGCTTTTGCTGCAAGACCATTTTTTCCTTTATTTAAATTACACTGAAAGGGTTCCAGTCCGCCTTCTAATAGATTACTTGTGAAATGGAAGAGTGGAGATCCTGTAAACTGTAATGACAATTTCATTTAATGAGGTATCTTCCAAAAGTAATTTTTCCATACATATTTGCACTGATTACTTAGTCAAGCTACTTGCTTTTAGGGTTAGAAACCCAGCTTTTTTTTCAGATTTTTAGAAATGAGATTAAGTGTCAACCCACCATTTTCCAAACACATTCAAGGGCATTTTTCCATATTCAGGTAAATCTGAGAATGCAGGTGGCCTACTTACAATAAAATTGCTCCAGGTTATAGAGATAGAGAAAAGTGAGCACAGATGAATAGTTTGGAAACTGTAGCATCTGGAACCATTTTATGCCTCATCTATCAATCTGCGTTTATGGGAATTGAGAATTAACATTTCAAACCACACTTCCTTACTTCATGACTGATGAATCCCAGATCTGAGGTCATTATTCCACCCCCCAAAGCAATATAGAGAGATATTTGTGAAGGTCACACTAAAGAATCTTTGGTAACTCTCACTTATGTTCTCTTTTCAATTAAAAGGTAATAATGAAATATATATTGTTAAGGTTGTAAGAAATATTCCATTGCAAGTCCCTGTTTCCACCTCTCAACTTCTATCAAAAATGCTTTTTAACTGATACTTTTCTTAGTGTGTGTCTGAACAAAAATGAATATTTTTTCTGGAAAGTTTGAATAAAACCAAGTAAGTAGGTTATGAGATACATAAGCTATAACATAAGTTTGTTTGTTCATTATTAATATTAAATATTATTTGTTCTCTGCTAGTAATATAGCTTTGTATTACCAAATTAGAATTGTTTACATATGTGGTACTGAGTGTCCCACTTAAGGCTAGGAAATGTTTTTAGACTAATAAGGTGTTTGAAATATTAAACTGTTTTTGCTATGCATTCTGGTCACACAACTATTTTATTCTGGTTTTGCTAGTCAGACAGCTATTGTATTATTATTATGCGTGTGCTGGTCAGACACCTATTGTTTAATATGTGCACTATGTTGATTTTACACCTGTTGTATTATGTGGCTGTTGGGTAGGCATACAATATATAACAATTGTACAAAATTTAAGATTTGGACCAGAAGAAAAGGCTGGAGTGGGGTAGGGGTATGAAGGAGAGTGAAGGAAGACAAAAATGATTTTCACTAGTTCATCTTTCAGACTTCACAAAGTATTACACCGCAACTAAAAGGCATGGACAGTTTTTACTCAAGGCAAGACCTACTCAGACCTTTCTTTTTAGGTTTATTTAGCATATATAACTAACACAGAAGGTAAGTGTATTAAAATCTTAACTTTTTACCCTTACTTTTTTTAAACTAGTGGATGGTCCTGCAGTAAACAGACAGCTGAGGCAGTAAATTGAAAAACAATAATAAATGTTTACTGATTAAGTAGTTTTCTTAAATTTTATACATCGCTGGCTATATAAAATCTTAGGTAGATTTGATGCTGTAACCATCAATCCACCAAGTTAAACCCCTTCCATAAAAACTATATCCTTTTTTTTTTTTTGGTCAGAAAACTGCAGACATATTTTTAAGTCTCTTCCCTTTATCAAAACCAGAGAAATGGGGATAATAACAATAACAAATGTGTCCAGCCTGGAATTACATTATCAAATAGGAGATGTGAATTTTGGTTCTGAGCCAGCAGGAGATAGAAATACTTTGGGAGCAGAATGCTTCTCCCCTGGGGATAATCTTGCTCTTGACAAGCAACGCCACCCCATCATGCCTAATACTAAGAGTGTCACTTGTGGATTTGGGAGTGAACCATATGGACACATTCCTTTTTGGGTGGATGGAGAATCAAAACAATTTGATGTTTTTGAAAGATGGGAGAGTAATGTTAGACGAATCTGACAGATGACTGTCAAACCTTAGAAGTGAAGTTGGTGACAAACTAAAATACACATTTTCTGTACTTGGAATAACATTTTTAACTTTTTAGTTATTGGATTATTATAGTTTGTAATCATACAATTATTGTACTTTTAGCATAAAGCTACTATATCTTCACTTGGAATAATATTTCAGTCAATTTTAAATTAGAAGTTAAATAGGGAAAGATCCTCAGCTGGTGTAAATTGTCATAATTCCATTGAAGTCAATATGCTAAGGATCTATCCCATATTATTTGGGAAGCCAGTTAGCCGAAGCATGCTTATGGAATCCATTTTTCTCCATGTGATAAGACACAGCTCAAATATAATAGGTCCCAGTCTTAAAAAGATTTATGTATCTGCTTAACATTATGAGCACGAGGAACACCAATGAAGTCAATGAGAGTACTTGTGTATAAAGTTAAGCATGTGTATAAGTGTCAGAGGATCAGAGACATAATCATTAATAATTTATATACCTCCAACTGCTTGTTCTCAGTAGATTAGTTGATCTATATCAAGTAACTTGCACTTGGCTGTATGAAAACATATGTATTGCATTAGGAAAGTAGTATATTGGTATATAGATGCTAGAACTGAGGACTAGGAAAGAATTGTTG
This sequence comes from Trachemys scripta elegans, assembly GCF_013100865.1. Classification (NCBI taxonomy): domain Eukaryota; kingdom Metazoa; phylum Chordata; order Testudines; family Emydidae; genus Trachemys; species Trachemys scripta. Next base: position 91,671,139 of record NC_048304.1, on the reverse strand, counting down.
CGAAAGAACATTCCCAGCCCTGTCACTTACTTCCTGTGTGACCTTCAACAACTAATTTTACCTCTCTGGGCCTACATTTTTTAATCTGTACAACGTGGATAGTAATAAAGGCCGGGTGTGTTCTGCACCATGTCAGAGCTAAATTCCGCAGTAGTTCCACGTACCATTTACAATGCAGGTCTTTATTCAATTACATATGAAAATGAATTATTCAGTTATTATAGCATCACTTGTACTATTTAAATTTGACCATACGTTTAAATTTAAATGATTTTTATATTGAAAAATGCGTAACTGTTATTGTAGCAGGGAGCAGGAGACTTTGGCACCTCGGACGGCACAGCACATCGGGTAGTATGGATTTGGGGGCTGTCACGGTGATCTGCAGAGGAACGGCGAGCCCGGGGTGGATAACTGACCAAGGCTGTAACAGTTAGAGCGCAGGACCAGGCTGCCACGGCGGGGCGGCTTCGCCCTCAGCGCGGCGGCCGCGTGACTTGGCGGGAGGCATCATTCCACAGTCGGCGGCGAAAGGGACCTCGGCCGCGCAGCCTGGGGCGGCGCCGAGCCCCGCAGCGGGGGGCCCACCCGGCCATGGGTGATCGCCGGGCGGCGCGCAGCTGCCGGGATCCCTCAGGCCGGCAGCTCCCCATGGGCAGCAGCAGGGCCTGCGTAGGCCTCCCGCTGTCGGTACTGGCGGAGAGAGGCCGCGCTGGCTGCCCGCCCCGCGCGCGCCCGGCCAAGGCGGAACCTTTGTGCGGGGCTGCCTGCTGTAGGGCCGGGGGAGGGAGTTAACAGGCACTCGCCGCCGGGGCCGGCTACTTGCTTCCTTCCTTCCTGCTGGCGCGCGCTGCCTGTGACCCGCCGCCTGGCTCGGGGTGAGTGTCCCGTGTGGAGCGGGCTGTGGGCCCCCTCAGGCCTGTGGGGTTGGCGGGCCCGGCTGGGGCAGCGGGGAGGTCACAGGCGGGGATTCCCGCACTTGCTTGCGCGTCCTGGTAACCCGCGGCTCGGGGTGGGGGAGGGAGAGAGGGACGGTGCTTCCTGCCCGCCACCCACCCAGCACTGCATCGCCGGGGCTGCCCCCGGGCCGGGATGTTGCTTCCCCCTCCCCTGCTGCCCAGGCCCGGTGCTCCAGTCCCTGCCCTCCTACTGCAGCATTTCTCGCCCGCCATTGCCCCGGGGCTCCAGTGGTAATTCCCGGCCCGCTCCTGCCACTGCGGCAGCCGGTGCTGCTTCTCTAGTGAGCAGCCACCCTGCTCCAGCGGTACCAGCGCTATTGACCTTCAGTGACTGGCGATAACATTGTGCCCCTATAGTCTCCTCTATCTTTGCTTTTTAAAGCACTTTATACTCTGGAATCGTCCTAATACCCCGTCACTCCTGTTTTGCAGATAGGGAATCGAAGTCTGTAGAGATTAAATTACTTGCACAGGGTTGCATAGGTGGTCTGCAGTTGAGCTGGGAAGAGACTTGCCGTCTCCTGACAGTGCCACTTTTGTATTTTCCTAGCTTACCCATTTTGGACAGTGTAGGCCCACATTGGTTATCAGCCTATGATGTTCACACTTGTTGGGAAGCAGCACGGATAAAAATCAATTATTTAAAAAAATTGATTTTTTTATTTAAATTGGATTTTTTTGATAAAAATGCTTTTTGAGGGGAATAAACCTATCTAAAGATAGTTTTAATTAAGGTACATTATGGCTCAAAGATATCTCGTGGAATAGGGATTATTAATTCTATAGTACGAGACAATATTATTCATGTACTGTTTAAGAAAAGTTTTGTAAATGAGCTCCAATAGTTAATGGATTAGGGACCCAATTTTAGGGTTCCAGGGGCTTCTGTATAGATTATTTAGATTAATCTTTCTATCTACGCAATGGGACTCAGTGCTCAGTCTAGAAGATACCATCAGAGATGCTTAGTTTTACAGTTCTCAAACTGTGGATTTGTGTCTCCAGGGATAATACTTGTTAACAGCAAAAATGTTTTTAAATAAATAAAATATAGAGGTGTGAAATAACAGACCTCAACCCTATTGTCCCTCTGCAAATTTGTGTACACAGTCAATCCCTTACCTCTCTCTAAAAGTGCAAACTTTCAGAAAGTTCAATGAATAGAAGTTTGTTGGGGACGAAATAGATCTGGCCAAGGAAAAGTAGAGATAAATGGGAGAAGGGAGGGGCAGGCAGTAGAAACAAAAGTGAAACTGTTTGAGCAGCATATTCCAGAAGTCTTGAGGTCTTTCTGAGTGTAGCCTTCATTGATTTGAGATCTACCATACCATTCTCTCACTGGAAGGGAAAACCTGTAATAGCAGCAGGCCTTAAAAGAGACTCAGTTTGGGTCTCATCTCTCTCTGAATTGTGAAGAATATGTTTTAAGGTTATAACAACCAACAAGAATCCACTTTTATGTAGAAATCCATGATTAAATTGAGTCTTCCTGACTACTGATTTAAATCAAATCCACCCTGATGGGAAGAGTCTACATGTTGCTTATGAGAATCCTTTAGCTCACCCAAATACTAAAGAAAGCGGTTGGTGTGAGCTCTTCCTTTTTTTTTTAGGGTTTCCCTCTGAGCTTCTGGCAAATTTACAGCATGGTTTTTGGATTAACCTGCAATAGGGACTAAACCATACATAATTGATGCCATCTGCCCTCAGATAGAAATGAAGTCCAGTACCCCAATAACTATTTGACAGTTAGGCCTACTGTTGTATATATGTTGGGTTACATCTGTTTCCTGTTTATAAATGCCCCCGTTTAACACTATCAAGCTTTCTTGTATAAGGTCAAAATATTCTGGGTTTAGACTTTGGTTGAAGGTGAACTGGTGATCTCGGGCATGTGTAAAATAAGAACAAAAAGTGGTTTGACAGTTTCCAGATGAGGAAAGGTGAGGGGAAAAATAAATTTACCAATTATAAAAACAAATCTCTCTTTTTTTTTTTTTATTTTTTTTTATAAAGTATGCCATAACAGCTGGGAGATAAAAAGCTGAAATTGGCAGGAAAATAGGCCCTAGTTATAAATGTGTGTAAGGAGTCAGATGAAAAATATGTTTTGATTTGACTGAGTTATTAGGATTAAAATTTAGCATGATCTTATGTACTACTGTACTATTTTTGGTGGTGTACAACTTTTTTAGTACTTTTTACTGACAGTCTAAGCAGAATTGGTATAGCTAATTTAACTGTTTAATGCACATATATGCTTTCAAACGGGGCATGTTGAATGAACAGTTCTCCTATGGAGCACGTTTTTAACATGTATTGGCAGAGTTTTCTGTGACCTTAAACCCTTTCCTCATTGACTAAAGTGCGCATGCAAAAAGCAGTGGTTCTTTGCATGGAATGTTAGTTTGTGCTACTGTACCTGCCCTCTAGCGTATATCCTATAGTCTTTATATGCTTTTGACCTTGGGCAGATTATTTGGGGAAAGTCCCATGAGACAGACATACTGGATGTTTTAAAAGTAGAGAAGGCATGCTGTAACCTCTCCTCCAATCTTGTGACCTCCTGATGTCCTTGGTGTGGTCTCTGACTCTTTTCAGACAATATTGCCACAATAAAAACCACAGTGCTATTTATAGCAAATGAAACAACAATCGGAAGGAGAAATGACACTTTTAGTACCTTTTTTACCTTTATGTAAGTAATAAACTATGTGTAACTTAATGAAGACTTCCATTATAAGCGAGCCGGAGGGCCTGTTTAGGGATTGGGATTTAGGCTAGCCAAGAGCTGTATTGAGGTGATTGGTATTACTGTGACAGCTTTTGAAGACTTGATTACCAATGATTTTGGCACTCATACCTGCTAGTTAAAGAGGGAGTGATGGAAAGGAGGGAGGGAGTGATGGAAAGGAGGGAGGGAGAGCTCAGTGGTTTGAGCATTGGCCTGCTAAACCCAGGGTTGTGAGTTCAATCCTTGAGGGACCATTTAGGGATTTGGGGCAAAAATCTGTTTGGGGATTGGTCCTGCTTTGAGCATAAGGTTGGACTAGATGACCTCCTGAGGTCCCTTCCAACCCTGATATTCTATGATTCCAAGAGAAGGTTGTGAAGTACACAGATATTTGAGCCCCCTCATTTAATCCATGGTGTGCACTGGAGCCATTTTAGGAGCAGGAAATGCCTAAAAGGGTTTGAGGTGAGGTGGTTGCCAGTATGCTTTGTTTTGTGGTAGCAGCTCAGAGGCCATAGTTATGGATCAGGTCCCCATTGTATTAGGTATTGTACCAGTACAACAAAAAGATGCTCCCTGATCTAAAGAGTTTATAATTTACCAGGAAAATATAGCAAATGGAAGAGAGGGAAGGTCCCTGAATAAAAGCACTCAGCTATTATCTATGCTTACATCTTGAAAAGAGGAGCATTTGCTCTTGCGCAGATGTCCATGGAAAGTCAAGAATTTTTTTTTATGAAAAGATAAGCAAAGTATGTCTTTGGAGAGCAAGAGAAACCAGAACAGCTGCCCAGTTTTGTATGCTTGTGGAGGGCTTTTGTACAGGCAGGTAGAAGGGTGCAACAACAAACACAATTAAAATAAATTAAAATGCAGCCATTGGTAAGACAAAACTTTCTTAGGGCAGTTAATCAAAGGCTCAACTCTTTCTCAGTGAACGGACAGAAAAATCCACTAAAATACATTGGGCAAAAGGTCTTAAAATATACCTCTACCTCGATATAATGCTGTACTCGGGAGACAAAAAAAATCTTACTGTGTTATAGGTGAAACCGCGTTATATCAAACTTGCTTTGATCCGCCGGAGTGCGCAGTCCCGCCCCCCCGGAGCACTGCTTTACCGCATTATATCCAAATTCGTGTTCTATCGGGTCGTGTTATATCGGGGTAGAGGTGTAGTTTAGAAAAATTAACAAAAAAGCCAGATTTTAGTTTAAGAGCTTTTCTTATAGTGTGGTATTTCACTGCAAGTGATTTAATCACACAGGGGTTGCTAAATAAGCATCTTATTGGAGATTCTTTGGTATTGGGTGAATATTTTTATTCCCTTTGCTTCAACAAACCAGGTTTAACAAAATCATCAAACTGTCTACATGATTCTAATTAGTTAAAGCCTGCCTTTTTAGGAGCTTAATTATCTCATGTGTAAGTATATACTTGGAAATTTAAGAGTAAAATATATTCCTAAAAGTAAAAATGACTTTAAAAGAGTTTAAACAAATTTGTTTTAGTGATCAGTATTAGAACATGTTAGCCAGCTCTAGCGGTCCTCTGGTAGGCACTTAACTGTGGTGCTCTTTTATTCTGGTCTGCTGAATCCATGTATGGCATTCAGGCAGAACAGAATGGCATCACTGTCTTAACATGAGTGCAGGATCTTTGCATGTATGGCTGAATAGCATTAGCCAAGAGAGGAAAAAAATTAAGGATACTTTGGTTCTAAATCAGCCAGTTTGGCCTTGGCTGTCAGCTCAGTTTGGAAGTCAGACATGGAGAAGCAGAAATGGTTCATGTTGCTAAAGGATGTCTTACTTCATCACCCGAGACCACTAGTCTCCAACCTTTTTATGCCCAAGATCACTTTTTGAACTTAAGGGCAACCCAGGATCTACCCGGCCCCTTCCCTGAGGCCCCCCGCTCCCCAAAGGGCACCCCGCCCAATTGCTTATTCTCCCTCACTCTAACCGGGATGTGGCAGGGGTTTGGGAGGGGGTGTGGGCTCTGGACTGGGGACGAGGAGTTCGCAGTGTGGTAGGGTGCTCTGGGCTGAGCCTGGGACAGGGGTTGGTATGCAGGAGGGGGTGAGGGGTGCAAGATCTGGGAGGGTGTTTGGGTGCAGGAGAGGGCTCAGGGCTGGGGCAGGGGGTTGGAGTGAAGGAGGGGGTATGGGGTGCTGGCTCTGGGAGGGGGCTCAGGGCTGGGGGTTGGGGTGCAGGAGGAGGTTTGGAGTACTGGCTCCAGAGGGGTTGGGGTACAGCCTCCTGCTGGGCAGCACTTACCTCTGTCAGCGGCACAGCAAGGCTAAGGGACGCTCCCTGCCTGTCGCGGCCCCATGCCGCTCCCAGAAGGGACCAACGTGCCCCTGTGGCCCCTGGGTGGGGGCGAGGGGCACGTGGCTCTGCGTGCTGCTCCTCTCTGCAGGCACTGCCCCAAAAACTCCCATTGGCTGAGAACAGGGAACTGTGGCCAATGGGAGCTATGGTGGTGGTGCTTGCAGGCAGAGCAGCGCATGGAGACCCCTGGTCCCTTCCCCCAGGCCTCGGGGGCATGCTGGCCGCTTCAAGGAGCGGCGTGGGGCCGCGACAGGCAGGGAGCTCCGCTGCGCCGCAGCGGCCAGAGATCGCGATTGACTGGGAGAGTCCCCAGGATCGACGGGTTGGCGACCACTGCCCTAAAAAGGAAGGCATCAGTGGTTGAATGAAACTGCTCAAAGTTTTCAGACTTGAGATCCTCCTAGTTCAGTAGCACATAGTCCTGGTCTACACCTAAAAATTAGATTGACCAAACTACCTTGCTCAGGGCTGTGAAAAATTTTGCAACCATGTGATGCCATTAAGTTGAGATTTCCTTCACTGGAGAAGCAGTTGGGTCAACAGAAGAATTCTTTCACTGACCTAGCTACCGCCTCTCAGAGGTGGATTACCTGCATGGATGGAAAAAAAACCCTTCTGTTGATGTAGGAAGAGTCCACACTACTCCAGAATAGCTGCAGCACCATAGCTGTGCTGCTGTAATGTAGACATACCCATAGATTGCATCCTTCCACTGACCCCCAGATTCCGAATCTGAATTTTTTACATTTTAGGACCAGGAGAATTTATTATTTCTCCATCTGGTGTCACATCTAGGGAGGCTGCATCGCCTAAAGGAACTTTATCAACGGATAAGGGTTGGCTTCAGAGAAGCCAACAATAGAAAATACTGTAGTTAAGTCTGCTACAAAGCCAGCATTTACAGCCTTCTGGGGAACTCTACAAATCAAGAGTACAGATGTCTTGTAATGGATCCAGACTACAATTCTCTACTTTCTAATACCCAAATGTGGACTACAGGTCTTAAAAATGTGACAGTGAGACACATACAAAAGTAATAGAGGAAGAAATTTGAAATACTGTGTTATATCTTTCTTTAACAGGCAGTTCTTTTCCTTGTCTTTTTGAGTCAACATTTTTGATATTGTTAAATCACAGCAATAAAACAGCAGGCCTGAATAGGAATGGGCTAAACTTGGAACTAAAATGTGGCACGTTCCTATTAGTAAGATATTGTATGGTTGAAAGGAAGGCAAAATTTTTAAGGAACAACTTTTCTGAAGTGAGGACCTTGTTGAATACATTAAAATACAGAAGCAAGGATTCAACTGGTTGTCTTTTGTACTCTAACAGAGGTGAAAATGAAACGAGATGTTGACTAAGCATTTAACCCTTTCCATTCTAATTTTTGTGCTTCTGTTTCCAGTTTGAGGATGATCATAAGTTTACATATTGTCAATCACAAGTGTCCTTTAGTTGTTTAGTTCCAGATTTAACTAATTATTTAGTTTAGCAAGAAGTTGCATATGAGCTTGTGCCACCACTGTAAAAATAGTCTAACTGCTACATAAGTGGATAAATATTTCTAAAATGTTTTTTTAAAAGAAAATAAAGTGCATATTTTTCAAGTCTAAAGCTTTTTTCTTCTGACTTCTGTTTAGTATTAAATCAAAATGGTTCATGCTGAAGCCTTTTCTCGCCCCCTGAGTCGGAATGAAGTTGTTGGTTTAATTTTCCGTTTGACGATATTTGGTGCGGTAACTTATTTTACCATTAAATGGATGGTAGATGCAATTGATCCAACCAGGAAGCAAAAAGTGGAAGCTCAGAAACAGGTAAGATCAAACTTTCAAATTTTTTTTACTTTCTAAGAACACTTTTATACAAACCTCTCTGTATATGCACAGAAGCCAGTTCACCAACTGCTGAAGCACATTTAGGACAGGGATTGAAAGAACCCACTCAGTAGAAACGAGTGGGAACATTTCTCTGGCAGGTATTATGGCCTAAGCTGTCAATCTCTGCGAAATTTAAACTTTAAAGTTTCTAGCTCATATGGTTGTGAAAACCTTCCAAATGTAAAGTGATGCAGTGTTGTCTTCCTCAAGTCTGCAGACAGTTCCAGTACCTTTTATGCTGCTAATAGCTTTGCTTAATTAGCAGCAGGGTGAAATTAATACTCTCAGTCTAATTATATGGAACTGCTACAGCTTTTGGGGAATTGGAGTTAATATAGGCAGTCATAGCAGATGTAGGATCGAGAGGAAGAATAATAAGAGGCCAGTATGCTCCATCAGGAGCTCTTTACCTGAAAAAAATCAAAAAGGAATCCTACCAAAAAATGGAAACATGGACGAATAGCTAAGGAGGGGTACAAAAGAATAGCACCAACATGTAGGAATGAAAATAGAAAGGCTAAAGTACATGAGTTACACCTGTCAAGTGACAGAAGGCAATAAGAAGAGGTTCTTTAAATACATAGGAGCACAAGAAAGGAGGGGGAAAGTGTAAGTCCTCTACTTAGCGGGGAAAAGAAGCGCTAATAACAGATGATATCAAGAAAGCTGAGGTGTTTAATGCTTACTTTGCGTCAATCTTCCCTGAAAAGGTTAATGGTGAGCAGATACTCAACACAAGAAATATTAACAAGGGAGACTGGATGCAAGCCAAAATAGAAAAGACCAGATTAAAGAGTATTTAGATATGGTAGATGTATTCAAGTCAGCAGAGCCTAATGAAATTTATCCTAGGGTACTTAAGGAACTAGCTGAAGCAATCTAGGAGCCCTTAGCAATTATCTGTCAGAACTTCTGGAGGATGAGTGAGGTCCCAGAAGACTGGAGAAGGGCAAACAGAGTACCTATCTTTTAAAAAGGGGAAAAAAGAGGGCCCAGGGAATGACAGACCAGCCTTACTTCGACACCTGGAAAGATACTGGAACAAATTATTAGACAATTAATTCATAAGCACCTGGAAGATAATAGGAATAAAGAATAACTAGCATGGATTTGTCAACAAATCTTGCCAAACCCAACCTAATTTTGTTCCTTGACAGGTTTATTGCCTGGTAGATAGGGAGGAAGCTGTCTCTGATATGTCTTGATTTTCATAAGGCCTTTGACACAGTCCCACATGACATTCGCATAAGCAAAGTATGGAAATGTGGTCCAGATGAAATGATTTCAAGATGGGTGCACAACTAGCTAAAAGAGTAGTTATCAATGGTTTGCTGTCAAACCGGACGGGAGGGCAGCGTGGCGTATCTAGTGGTGTCCTACAGGGATCAGTTCTGGCTCTGGCACTAGTCAATATTTCCATGAGAGTATGCTTATACAATTTGCAGATGACACTAAACTGGGAGTGGTTGCAAGCACTTTGGAGGACAGGATTATAATTCAAAATGACCTTGACAAATTGGAGAATTGTTCTGAAATCAACAAGAAATTCAGTAAAGACAAGTGCAAAGTAGTTCACTTACGAAGGAAAAAATTCAAATGCACAACTCCAAAATGGGGAATAACTGGCTAGCTGGAAGTATGCTGAAAAGGATCGGGGGGTTATAGTGGATCACAGATGGAATCAACATTGTGATGCAGCTGCGAGCTAATCTATTTCTGGGGTGTATTAACAGGAGTGTCGTATATAAGACATGGGAGGTAATTGTCCTGTTCTACTCAGCACTGGTGAGACCTTAGCTGTCGTATTGTCCATTTCTGGGCACCACACTTTAGGAGAGAATCAGGAGGAGAGCAACAAAAATGATAAAAGGTTTAGATCAGGTTTCCTTTGAGGAAAGGTTAAAAACCTGAGCATGTTTAGTCTTGAGAAAAGAAGATGGGGGGAGGGAAGCAGATCTGATAAGTCTTCCAAGTATGTTAAGAGCAGTTATGAAAAGAGGACAGTGATCAATTGTTCATATCCACTGAAAGTAGGATAAGTAGTACTGAGCTTACTCTGCAGCAAGAAGATTTAGGTTAGATATTAGGAAAAACTTTCTAACTACAAGGGTAGCTAAGATCTGGAATAGGCTTCAAGAGAGATTGTGGAATCCCCATGATTGGAGATATTTTTTAAGAACAGGTTGGACAAACACCTGTCAGGGATGGTCTAAGTTTACTTGGTTCTGCCACAGCTCAGAGGGCTGGACTTGAAGACTTCTTGAAGTTCCTTACAGCCCTACATTTCTATGATTCTCTACAGCAGCTAAGGTGCTCTGGACAGGAGGGAAGAGACCGAGACACAAGCCTTCTCAGTAGGTCGAGTGGTTGGAGTTTTAAATTTCGGTCACGTATACTCTGGGACCATGTAGATCATTGTTGCAACCAAGGTCCTGTAGTGGCACCCAGATCTTGTGTAAAGGGGGTCAAATGGGGTGTCTAAGACAAGGTTATGGTTTACTGGTTATAATTATGCTGTCTATATGTATGTATCAATTTTGTAGTTGAAGTTAGGAATATTGGCTCTATACTGTCTGTATTTCAAACTTAGGCTATGCTGCTTGGTGACATCCCAGACAAGCGGGGATTAGCTCTGCCTAGCCTGCTTGATGGCCCATTAAGGACCATCAGCTATACAATGGACCCATTGAGAGAAGGCAGATACGTCTTGTAACTCAGCAAAATATGCAGGGACTGGCCCATGTGACTCCAGACTCCATTTTGCTGTAATTTTCCACGGTAAGAACAAAGGTGTTCTTAAACCTGGAAAAGACTATATAAGGCTGATGCCTCATCTCCATCTTGTCTTCAATCCTGCTTCATACCTCTGGGGGAACTTTGCTACAAGCTGAAGCTTTGGACAAAGGACTGAGGACCCATCCCAGCAGGGGATGTATTCCAGAGACTTGATTTGAACCTGCAGCTTATTCCATCGCTGCTGCAAGCCTGAACCAAGAACTTTGCCATTACTGTAATTGATTCCATTTAACCAATTCTAACTCTCATCTCTATCTTTTCCCTTTTATGAATAAACCTTTAGATTTTAGATTCTAAAGGATTGGCAACAGCGTGATTTGTGGATAAGATCTGATTTGTATATTGACCTGGGTCTGGGGCTTGGTCCTTTGGGATCGGGAGAACCTTTTTCTTTTACTGGGGTATTGGTTTTCATAACCATTTGTCCCCATAACGAGTGGCACTGGTGGTAATACTGGGAAACTGGGGTGTCTAAGGAGATTGCTTGTGAGACTTGCGGTTAGCCAGGGGGTGAGACCGAAGTCCTCTTAGTCTGGCTGGTTTGGTTTGCCTTAGAGGTGGAAAAACCCCCAGCTTTGGGCTGTAACTGCCCTGTTTGAGCAATTTGTCCTGAGTTGGCACTCTCAGTTGGGTTCCACCAGAACCGCATTGTCACAGTCACCTACTAACCAGAGGCTGATAGTCTTCAAGCAGAATCTGTGGATAACACCCTAGTAGCAGTCCCACATCCTCCCCATTCCTGGTACTTCTGGGAAGCAGTGGGGTAACCTGGACCTGGCTATTTCATTCCCTCCCTCCTAAGTCTCTTGCATCTATCTAAAGTTTAATCTTTTGATTAGTAATTGGTATAAATTTTTCAAGCCCTGGTTTAAAATAGGAAGTGGACACTAGCATATCCAACGGAAACTTTGTATTTTACATAGTGCCGTGGTGCAAAGGACATCTAGAAAAATGGAGTATACTTACCCCATCATCTTGGCCAAACTAATTAGAATTAACTCTCTTCAGGGTTCTTTGTTTGATAAGAAGTGGTCAGGACCACTCTCCAGCATCATTTAACAGACTGCATCTTTAATGCAAAGTTCTTAAAAGCACTGCCCCAGCATAGGGCTATAATGCTGGCAGAGGGAGGAGTACCCCCTACTGCAGAGGTTGGCAACCTTTGCCACATGGCCCATCAGGGTAATCCGAACGTGGGCCGCGAGACATTTTGTTTATGTTGACTGTCCGCAGGCACAGCCCCCTGCAGCTCATAGTGTCCATGGTTCCCCATTCCCAGCCAATGGGAGCTGTGGGAAGCGGTAGCCACCACCCATTAATGTGCCTCAGCCCTGTTCTGAAGGACTGAGACAGAGCAGGAATTTTATGCCTTTTCAGTCTTGGATGTTTCTATGTAATTTTTTTGATGTGACATTTGTCAGAAACTGAGATCATGAATTAGCTTCACATAGGCCACTGAGCAGATAGACAGTAATGCCTTATTGTTGCAAAGGACTCAAGCCATGTTCAGTGAATGACTACCTATCTCATTTCTAACTCTTAACTTCCAACGCCCAAAATAGCAACTGTTTAAAGTCTGTTTTTAAACTATTTAACTATTTTCTTTTTATAATGTTAATGGCTTCTGTTCTCTCTTTCTAGGCAGAAAAACTAATGAAGCAGATTGGGGTGAAAAATGTCAAGCTTACTGAATATGAAATGAGCATTGCCGCACATCTAGTAGACCCTCTTAGCATGCATGTAAGACACTATATTCACTGCTCATTTTCCCCCTATTATTCCTATAAGAAGCATGGAACTTTATATATGTATAAAACAGAGTACAACATTTGATACATGGAAGCTCTTAATACTGTCAGTAGTAGTCAAATCTATCCTTCAACTAGGAATTATATTTTCATAAATGTAGAACGTTTGAAATTTTAAAAGCTCATCATTGTCAGAATGTATCCAAGTGGAAAATAATTTTCTACCAGGAAATCTTAACTGCATCATAGAGAGAAACCTGCATTTTTCTCTGCATTTTGTTACATTATGCATAAAAATAATTAAATGTACGTGTTCTTGAATCTGAGATTTCACACTGCCCTTTTTTTGTTTGTTTAATGATTCCTTGGAGGCCATCTAGGAATCAGGGTTATGTTTGCTGGCTGTGGGTATGATACATTAACTTTTTTTCCCAATACTGTTTTTGTACATCAGGTAACCTGGAGTGATATTGCAGGTTTAGATGATGTCATTACAGATCTGAAGGACACAGTCATTTTACCTATCAAGAAGAAACATTTGTTTGAGAATTCCAGACTCTTGCAGCCACCAAAAGGTAAGGAGAAAGCATTCTAGATCAGGAGTTCTCAAACTGGGGGTTGGGACTCCTCAGGGGGTCGCAAGGTTATTACATTGGGGGTTGCGAGCTGTCAACCTCCACCCTAAACCCCACTTTGTCTCCAGCATTTATAATGGTGTTTAAATATATTTAAAAAGTGTTTTTTAATTTATGGAGGGGGTGCCGCACTCAGAGGCTTGCTATGTGAAAGAGGTTACCAATACAAAAGTTTGAAAACCACTGTTCTTGATATAACTTGTCCGTGGTTTCTTTTATTAACAAAAATTGTAATGACTATCTAGGACAAAAAATTTTTTTTTTAACTTTTATGCTTTCAAAATAAAGTTGGGTATTATCAATAATACCCTTGTGTTAAGGAGAAGGGTCAAATCACAACCTAATATTTAAAGTGTAATTCCTCAGAATGGTATTTTTCGATCACTTTAATTATGAGGATTGACGTTATAGAATCATCTCATTGCTTATTGCTTGAGGCTTTTTGTTTCTTTTGTGAGATGGCCATTTATGTTTAGTCTAAGATCTTTGCACTACTTCACAAACGGTCTTCAGTTATTGTATAATGTCGATTTTTATTGAAGTCATATCCATGCATGTTCTACCAATCCAAATACACATTTCCAAGAGACATCCAACTTGTGCATTAATTCTGGATTTCTGGTGGTGGGGTTTTCTTTTTTTTTTTTTATACATTTAGTTGTGTTCTTTTTGCTGAGATCAGATATAGATCTATGGTATATGCTAGGAAATGTTTCCACACTTCGATAAGGATACCAGTGCACTGATAGAAACAAAGGCCTTAAATGTGAAGAGTTACTGCAAGCTAATTTTGCAGGTCCCTTTTGACTCCAGTAATCCAGGCAATAAGAGAATGCAAGTGTGAATATGTAGACCCTTCATCCCTCCTTCTCTGGTGTTTAGTTAGATAAGTTCACTGCCAACTCAACCTAAGAGAGAAAAGGTCAAAAATCTGCTCTTCTTTATAGTGTTGTAAAGTTGAAGTGTGTCCACTGAAGTGCTTAGTCACAATTGCCTTGTACTCATGTACATGAAAGCAAAATTTGGACCTAAGTAGTTAGATAGGAGGACAAGGCTTATTTTCTATCGACCAAGATCTCTTCCATCTTTTCTTTGTATTATGTGAAAGCCTTCTTTATATAATTAATTACTGCGTACATCTATCAATTGTCCCCTTAAAATGTTCAGTTCTATTTTGTTTGGAAATTGATGTTTCAGTTTGATACAAAATTGTCCACTGTTAGGAATTCATCTTGGTTGGAAAATTGGTGTTCTGTCATGTGCTTTAATAAGATGATGAAAGGACTATTTATGTAGACCTTCCAAACAGACCATGCCCCTCAATTTGATTAGTCATTTAAATCATGAAGATGGGAGATGCATCTCTAAAGTAATTATCCTTATGTAGATGTAGACAGCCTCAAAAACATTTAAATTAAGAAAAAACTAACTCACCAGCTTCTGCAGCTGTGTTTATAGAGAACACCCATTTAAGTCTAACTAAATAAGAAAACCTGTCCACTATAGGAAACTCTAATAAATTGTTTGACTAATTTTAGAAAAAAAATTGAGTACTTCTAAATAATATGCATGGAATTTAAAAAAAATGCTTTTAAAATAACTTGTATGGATTTCCGTACCTCATTACAGATTTTTTTCCGTAAGTCTTTTCAGGAAGGTAGTGACTATAAACAAAGCCCTAGCAAATGCCTGAAGTAAGCAAACTGAAATTTTTTTCCCCCCCACTAGCTTGTTTGAATCATAGTAATGTAGAGTGTTACTTATAACTGTAATAGGCACAAAACAAAGCTTCAGATGTTTCTTAAGTTTAAAGTGAGCTATTATATATTAACTCTTCACTAAAAAAACGAAGGTAAAGCTGTCTTGAATAATTTGAAATTATTTCTTTTTTTAATATTAAGACAATAAGATAATTGCAGGACAATTGTGTACATGGAGTTTGGTGGTAGTTACTGAAAAGTACCTGGATGCCAGCCTTAGGGAAATCTAGATAGAATATGAATTCATACATCACTATGTTAGTCACACTGGGGTCTTTCCTTCCTTCCAGTGACCCTAAAACTTTAATATTGTTATTTTTCAGGAGTACTTCTCTATGGCCCTCCAGGTTGTGGTAAAACTCTGATTGCCAAAGCTACAGCAAAGGAAGCAGGTTGTCGATTTATTAATCTCCAGCCTTCAACATTGACTGATAAATGGTATGGGGAGTCTCAGAAACTGGCTGCTGCGGTCTTCTCCCTTGCTATAAAACTCCAACCTTCCATCATTTTTATCGATGAAATAGGTAATGTACATGCCTTTATTCTTAATCATAGAAATGCAACATTAAACTTTAAATGCAAGTTGATGTATCTGATAATATCACTAATTCTCAGAAAACATTTGTATTCTGCATACAGAACAAAATGGTAATAAAACAAGATTTAATAGCGTAAAAAGTATTGAAGAGCATCCCTTGCAAAGTAGCATGTCTCATATTGCAGAAGTCCTCTGATAAGAGTTAAATTTTAAGTAAAGTTATCCCTATACAATGTCTTTCTTAACAAGCCTTTCCTTAAAGGTTTTCCAGCATTAGTAGTTACTGTTTGTGAATTTACACCTGGGGTTAGTTATAGGAGAAATAACACAGTGAACTGAAGTTCCCAGTTTCTGAGAGTCAATTCTGGAAATGTATGTTGATGGGGTACAGCACAACTGTTCTTTCTTTCTCCATGGGGCTAAGTTGGACCTTTTTAGGAAGCTCATGTTTAGAGAGGAAAGGCTTTCCTGAAATACATAGTTATCACTGGAAGGCCTGGGCAGAATAAACTAGCCCTTCCACTGGTAGAATGTTGAGGAAGCTAAGGGTTTGGAATTAGAAGACTGCAAAGAAATGGGTGGTTAGAATTAACAGAACAGTCATATGGTACCCATGAAGAAGACATCTGCCTCATCCCAGACCTTCCTACTTATCAGTTCATCTCTTATAATTACTTTCCTAGCAAATTTGGAAAAAGTTGGTCATAAATGTAAATTAGATTCCTGGATAATCTTCAAACTGCTTCCAATGAAAAAGTGAGGCAACGAAAGACCTAAGCCTGAATCACGGAAGCAGCTGAAGAGGGAAGCACAGCAAAATCTAGCCCAGGATATCATGGCATTGAAAGAATTTCTCAGACAGATAGGATTCAATCTCAAAGGATATTTGTGGCCTCTCTAAAGATGTATGTATGTCAAATCCCAAATGGTTTGCTCAGGAGAAAGATAGTATTCACTTTCTTCAGAAGCTGCTCCATACGATATTTAAATTGGCCCCTGTAATGGGGTTCACTCACCGCTAGGGTGCCTCTTCTTGGCTGCTATGGGGATTAGCTCCATCCAGGTCTGTTTTCCCCCCCTCTTGATAGTTGCTCACACTGTATTCCCTCTTGTTCTCTCTGTCTCTGGAACTCAGGTGCTCCCTCTTCATGACTCAGCCCTCTGGCCAGGTCACTATGTAGTCCTTCCTTTCCAGGCTATCAAAGCCCACTGGATCAGCTGTCTTCATCTGCTCCAGTTAGTCTTCCAATCTACAGCCAGGTTCTGTGCCACTTTCCCAATGGCTGTTAGAGAAACCTGGCCCTGTCTGCTACTCTGGGTTCCAGTCCCAGGACGCTATGTCCAGCAACTATGGTCTGCTTGCTATTTCCCTGGACTCCTTCCTACTTCTCTTGTGGCTCCCCTGCTCTCTGGGTTTCCTAGCCCATACTCCTTCCTTCTGCAGACTACCTAGCTCTGTAGCTTTAAACACACCTCACTTCCCTTTCAGCCCCTTTCCATTGCCAGCTTCCTGATTTTTATATCTGCCCTGCATGTTCCTTCTCAGGGGGCTCCATCATCAATCAATCTTTCAAGCACAGGCTGCACCTGGGGGAGAGCCAGTCAGGTTAATTGACCTCAGTTAACCTGCTCTGCTTTGTGTGGGGTGGACATCTCCATGGACCCCAGCTGCCATTAGTTATTGAAAGGGCCCATCAGATGCCTGGTACTAGAAGGCAGGAATCTGACAGGCCCAGCCCCATCATCTTCAAGCCGCTGAAGTTCAAGGATATTCTGCCAAAAATGCTAAAACCTTAAGTATAAGGACCACAGAATCTTTTTTTCTGACTTCTCTGATCTTAACAAAAAGAGCCCTGCATTCAATGGCATATAGCAAATCCTACGGGGGACCACTGTCAGATGCAACACTAAGTACCCTTCCACCTTCAGTGTGGATTTAGCAGGCTTCACAAGACTTTTGCAACCCCCCCTCTGAAACTTGGCAGACACTTCAAAGACTGAAACCAGATTTGACCAAAAATAGCATATTTTCCCCCCCATCATGAAAAGCATACCTCAACAAATGTAGAAATCAGTTTGTTTTCCTATGTATTCTTCTGGATATGATAATATTCACTTTTATAATCTTCCAACTCCAAGCAGATAACCAGCTAGGCTGAACTCTTCCATCGACCACCTTTTGGAACTGAGCAGTAACAACTGTATAGCACTGGAGAGAGTAACAGATTAACACTAAACTGGGTGATATAGCACTACCTATTGATTGTAGTATTATCTGCACTGATCATCACAACTTGCACAGCACCTCTTCACTAGAACCTCTGATGGATCATGTTATGGTAACCACAAATCCCTTGGAACAATCCATACTCCAGATATGTAGCCTTAAATGGCATTAGTTATTCAATTTGTGCAGGGCATCTGACATACAATTAATATGAAACTTTTTAATATATATTTAGATTTTGTACTAACTGATTTGTTTTATCAAATTACTTAAATATATTTGTGTTTAGAATATTATTATATAATATAGGAAGGGCAGGAGCAGAGGGAACTGAAGCAGTCAGGGATCTGAACATGCCCACATTGGCTTGTTTTAAGTCTGAGTATTTTCGTTTTCTGTTACAAATATACTTTGGAAGACACCTTGGAAGACACCTATTTAACTATAGATCTTTTTGTATACCTGACACCCTTAGACTCAGTTGAAGGCAAAAATTCATTCAAAACTAACCAGTATCTAATATGTATAAACACAGATAGCAGCCTAGAGATGTGGTATTACAATATTAGTGGAGACATATATGTCTTTAGAGTAATGTTATACATCTTAAAATTAGGGTTATTGATTAATTGTGGTTAACTCACGCGATTAACTAAAAAAAATTAATTGCAATTTTAATCTCAATGTTAAGCAATAGAATCCCAATTGAAATGTATTAAATATTTTTGGATGTTTTCTACATTTTCAAATATATTCAATTACAACACAGAATACAAAGTGTACACTGCTCACTATATATAATTTTTATTACAAATATTTGCACTGTAAAAAATATTTTTCAGTTCACCTCATACAATACTGTAATGCAATCTCTTTATCGTGAAAGTGCAACTTACAAATGTAGATTTTGTTATTATGTAACTGCCCTTAAAAACAGAATTTTAAACTTTGGCCTAAAAGTCCACTCAGTCCTACTTCTTGTTCAGCCAGTCAGTAAGGCAAACAAGTTTGTTTACATTTATGGGAGATAGTACTGCCTGCTTCTTGTTTACGTCACCTGAAAGTGAGAACAGGCATTTGCATGGCACTTTTGTAGCCGGCATTGCAAGGTATTTATATGCAAGATATGCTAAACATTCATATGCCCTTTCATGCTTTGGCTACCATTCTAGAGGACATGCTTCCATGCTGATGACGCTCATTAAAAAATAATGCGTTAATTAAATTTGTGACTGAACTCCTTGGAGGAGAATAGTCTGTCTTCTGCTCTGTTTTACCTGCATTCTGTCATATATTTCATGTTATAGCAGTCTCAGATGATGACCCAGCACATGTTCGTTTTAAGAACACTTTCACTGCAGACTTGACAAAACGCAAATAAGATACCAATATGAGATTTCTAAGGATAACTACAGCACTCCACCCAAGGTTTAAGAATCTGAAGTGCCTTCTGAAATCTGAGCGGGACAAGGTGTGGAGCATGCTTTCACAAGTCTTAAAAGAGCAACAGTCTGATTCAGAAACTACAGAACCCGAACCACCAAAAAAAGTCAGCCTTCTGCTGGTGGCATCTGACTCAGATGATTAAAGTGAACATGCGTCGGTCTGCACTGCTTTGGAAAGTTATCAAGCAGAACCCCTCATTAGATGGACTCATGTCCTATAGAATGGTGGTTGAAGCATGAAGGGACATATGAATCTTTAACGCATCTGGCCCCTCGCATCCTGCGACACCGGCTACAACTGTGCCATGTGAACACTTGTTCTCACTTTCAGGTGACATAAACAAGAAGCGGGCAGCATTATCTCCCATAAATGTAAACAAACTTCTTTGTCTGCGTGACTGAACAAGAAGTAGAACTGAGTGGTCTTGTATGCCCAAAGTTTTACATTGTTTTATTTTTGAATGCAGTTATTTTTATGTACATAATTCTACATTTGTAAGTTCAACTTTCATGATAAAGAGGATTGTACAGTAACTCCTCGCTTAACGTTGTAGTTGTGTTTCTGAAAAAATGCGACTTTAAGTGAAATGATGTTAAGCGAATCCAATTTCCCCCTAAGAATTAATGTAAATGAGGGGGGTATGTTCCAGGGAAATTTTTTTCACCAGACAAAAAACTATATATTATATAGATATACACACAGTATACGTTTTAAACAAACAACTTAATACTGTTCACAGCTATGATGATTGTGAAGCTTGTCAGAGGGTGGAAGAGGGAAGGATATTTCCCAGGGAATGCCTTGCTGCTAAATGATGAACTAGCACTCGGCTGAGCCCTCAAGGGTTAACACGTTGTTAATGTAGCCTCTCACACAAGGCAGCACGAACACGAGGTAGGGGAGACAACATAGCAGACAGAGACAGACACACCTTGTGTGGGTGGGGGAGAGAGAGATGCACATTGCCCCTTTAAGTAAGCTGACCCACTCTTACGTGCATTGTCTTTTTAAGTAGATCAGGAAGTTGAGACAGCAGCTGCTGCCCCAAGTTCTCTCTGTCTCTCTCCGTCCGTGTCCCCTCCCTGCTCTATATGGAGAAGGGGTAAGTGGAGTGCAGGGGAAGGGGTTGGGGGAAGGGAGACACCCTGACATAACCTCCTCCCCTTCCCCACTGCACAGTAAGCAGGAGTCTCTTGGAGCAGCTCCAAGGCAGAGGGCAGGAGCAGCACCTGGCATTGGGGGGAGGGACAGCTGAACTGCCAGCAATTGCTAGCCTGCTGGGTGGCTGCAGCACAGGGAACTTAGGGGAGTGGGGAGCTGGTGGGGAGCTGCTGGTCCACCCTGGTTACAAGCCCCCACCAGCTAGCTGCAACAGGCTGCTCTTCCTGCAAGCAGTGGACAAAGCGGGCAGCTGCCAAACAACGTTAGAAGAGAGCATTGCACAACTTTAAACAAGCATGTTCCCTAATTGATCAACAACGTTAACTGGGATGACTTTAAGTGAGGAGTTACTGTGTTACAATACTTGTCTGAGGTGAATTGAAAAATACTATTTCTTTTGTTATAGCACAAATATTTGTAATAAAAATAAATATAAGATGAGCACTGTACTCTGTGTTCTGGGTTGTAATTGAAATCAATATATTTGAAAATGCAGAAAACATCCAAAAATACTTAAATAAATGGTATTCTATTATTGTTTAACAGTGCGATTAATTGCAATTTTTTTAATCACATGATTTATCGCGATTACTTTTTTAATCACTTGACAGCCCTACTTAAAATATCTTTCAAAACTTTGCCACAAATTTTCTGTGCGCGCATACCTGGAATGTGAGGGGACCTAATTGACCTTCCAAAAGAATTAAAATCCTGAGACATCTCAAATCAAAAAAGGTGCCAAGTAACTTTATTGCAGGAACCTCATGTAGCAGAATTAGATGAATCAAGAAAATGTGGGTAGGTGTTGAGTATCATTAATCGTTGCATTTTAAGAGCAGAGGCATATTCACCTTAATTCATAAAAGTATAACTTTTCAACGTATCCAGTCTTAGTCTGATCTTGAAGGAAGATATGTTCTTGGAAGTTGTTAGCTCAAAAAAAGTTAATTCTAGGAAGCATTTACAATCCAAGTGGCAGTAATTCTGAATTTTTCAAAGACGTTGCAGACATTCTTGCTAATAAAATACATTCCTGTAATACTGGGATGCAATTTGAATACTAGGCTAGATAGACATCTGGACAAATCCAATTGTATGAGAGCCAGTGTCAAAGCACAATAGACCAACACTCATTATTAATGAATGAACTAGATTTAAAAGATATATGGAGACTGAGACATTCCAAGAAGCATGACTATACACATTGCTCTACAGTGTGTTCATCTTACTCCAAAATTGACTTTTTTCTAGTGTCTTCTGAACTGCTTTCAGCATACCTAGAAGCAACCATTCGTGATATATTAATTTCAGATCATGTTCCAGAAATACCGATGCTAGTTACACCTCATTAAAGTCTTCTAGCTGGAAGCTGAACACTCTGCTACTAAAAGATGCAAAATATTGTTCCACAGTTGATTCAGTCATCTCTAATGTTATACAAGAAAATAAGCACTCCACGACCTCTGCTATTATCTTTGGGAAGCTCAGAAAGCTACTGAAAAGGTTGAATGCATAAAATATGCCTCCTAAAAGGAGAAAAAGAGACTCATGTTACTAAACTCTGACCAAGTGAATAGACTAAATTGCAGAGAACACACAAGACTGACCCAAATAATGAAAACCACCTACTTTCTCTATTCAATATCAGATTTAAATATAATGAATGCTTATCTAGCTAATTATCATTTACACTTAACAGGGTCAAACTAAGATATTATGAAAAGGGAGAAAAAGCATGTAAACTCCTTGTCAGAAGATTAAGATGGAATTAGCCACCCATAGTATTTCTTCCTTATAAGTGGACAGGAGTGCTACCCTTGAACCAATAGATAGAATTGCTTAAATTGATTATTTATATCAAGCTTTATATAAATCAGATCAGTGTGACTCTAATAAATGTGATCATTTCATTGAAGGCCTACCTTTTAATATCCTAACTTCAGAACAAGTGTTGTTTATGGACAAAGCTTTCACAGCACAATAGATTGAACAAGATATACAAAATAGGAATTCCGGCAAGGCCCCTGGGATGGATGGCTTTCCGACAGATGTCTACAAAATGTTTTGTAATCAGCTATCTTCTGTTCTTTCAAACGTCCTCACTGAAAGAGTCCAAAAGGGAATCATGTCTCGTGACGTGAGAGCTGTTTTAATTATTTTTTAATATGAAAGAAGAACAAAAATGGTTGCAACTGTGGTGACTTCCTCCTCATCTCTATTGAACACAGATTGCAAAATATGTTGCTAAAATTTTTGCATTTAACTGAACACTATAATTCATGGGATGATGAATGCAGATCAGGTTGGTTTCATTAAAGAAAGATTAGCTACAGATAATACGATAAAAATTGCTCGCTTGATCCAGTAAACTCAGATTCAGATGTTCCCTTCCTAGCCTTATCGCCAGATGCAGAGAAGGCTTTTGGTAGGGTTGAATGGCCTTATGTAATGGCCGTCCTAAAAAAATTCAGAGTGACCCAATGTTCCTCAATTGGGTCAATATATTATACAACTCGCCCTCACTTTACTATCAATTAGAGAAACTATTTCTCCCACATTTCAACTAGAAAGAGGGACACAACAGGACTGTCCCATCTCATCCCTCTTTTTTTAAATATCTCTCTTGAATCACAATGTATATACATCAGCACTATAGAAGGTGTGACTATAAACAGGAAGAATACAAAATCAGTTTATATGATGATGGCATTTTTGAACTATTGAAGATTCCATACTCATCAATCCTATCATTATTGAATGTAGTTGGCATTTTTGGAGATATCTCTGGTTTTTGCATTAACTGGAATAAATCACAAGCAATGGATAAATCACCCCAAAAAAAAATTTCTTCTCAGTTTCAGCATTTTCCCTTTAAAATGTGCAATGAAATAACTTATTCAGTAATTAAGATTTGTCCTAATCTTCATAAAGTTACCTCTATAGATATGAACTATATATTAAAAGAAATTTCCAACGATGTAGAGAGGTGCATCTTTTCCCTCTGTCCTTACTGTGGAGACTAGAAATAGCCAAAATGAATATCTAAGATTGACATATATCATTAGTCTATTGCTTTTCAAGGGCCTCCCTCACTCTTTGCTTGAATAAAAAGCTTATCATGCAATTTATATGGGATTTAAATCTTTATTACATCAGGAAGCATTTGGAATGCTGGGTAAGGTACTTCCCCTCCAGTGGTTTTGCATATACACCAGCCTGGTTTGAAATCGAAGAAGGCTTAGTCATTCCATTCCCGCTCTTCTTCTATAGCCCTTAATAGGCTATCCATGCCCTTAAGGAAAAATCTTACCTTCGCATATATATGGGGCACCCTCCAACGCATTAATAGGATTATAACCAATGTTACTAATTTTCTTCTCATACCGCTATAGGATAACCCATGCTTCAGGATCAAGGCCAATTTCACACTTCTCTGGCTTAATGTGAACGATACTTCAAGCTCTTTATCCCTGAGATCCTTGCAGAACAAGATATTAAATGGATACTACTGAACTCCAGAACGTTTGTCTAAGGCTAGATTGGCAACACACAGCAGATGTTGGAGATGTAAACAGCCACATGCCAACCTTTCACACATCCTCTACACCAGTCAAAAAACGCATGTGTTCTGGAACACCATATTAAATGCTCTCTCAAAAACTCTATCACTATCTTTCCTCCTCCAAACTTGTGTATTTTAGGGGTGCAGGATAAGTTGGTATTACCAATTAACATTAAGAAATGGATTGCGGTAACTATTTTAGTGGCCAAAAGAGTTATTTTGAGAAAATGGAAATCTGCAGTTCCTTCCCTCATACGGAAGCTGGCTTAGTGAGCATTCTACTATTGCATTATTGGAAAAAAAGACTAATAGAAACATTTGGTAAAGTATGAAGATTTCTGGTCACATGAAACTATGGAATACTTTTGCAGTTTAGTATATATTAGTCCCTGATACTCCTAGGTTATGCCCTACATGACCTTTCAGGGTTTAGTTTTTGTTTGTGATTTTGTTTGTTCCAAGTTTTGCAAATAATGAACACTGAATTTTGTTATTTATATGCTATTTCCATCCTGTGCGCATATATATATATATATTTTAATATATAAAATAATAAAAATAAAGTTAAAGAATTAACAGAACAAACGAGAATGGGGAAGGAAGAAGAAAATTTAAAACAAACAAATCTATAAAAGGATTAGGGAGAAAGGAGTGGTGCTATTTGTTAGGAGCATGAGGATTTGTCTTTTTAATGTCGAAGTCATGAATCCATAACAAAGTGAAACAAGAACACTTCAGTTAAAATTGTTCATTTTCTCTTACACCAAGCACTTCTTAAAAGGACACATGGGACACGGAGAAACAAGATTCACTGTGAAACATGTGGTGAAACTGCCACTTTTCTCCAACTTCATATTTATGATGGAGTCTTTTTCCAAAGACCATCTATTTTCCTTCTGAAAGCACTCTCTTTTAACAACAATATATGCTTCTGGAGATGATTAGTAGAGCTAGAATGCTGCATGAAAAGTGAGTGGGCCACTTTATATTAAACATGCAACTATGCTATAATAGTCTCCTTTAATAGCTTCTTAGCTTGTCATATTCTCAGAGGGAGCATGATAGTCTGCATGAGGGGCAAGAATGAAAATATCTAGGAATGGAAGCTGCCTAAGATACTAATTATATATAGGAAGTGCTAGTAAGTTACCTGATACAGGAAGTGCTAATAAGATACCTGATAAAGTAAAACATTGGCAAATGCAGATTTTTCTCCTCTAGGTTTTCTACAATATTTTGTGATTATTTCACAAAATCTGAGACCGTTTCATGTGATATTTCATGTACCTATATAGTGCTTAGATCATGTAACCGAGAAGATCTGACTAAAATTTCAGTATCTCTCTCCTTGATCCTAAATTTATTTTTCTTTTGTGATTACAATCTTTTATAAATTTGCCCTTGGGAAATACATAGTTGCTGTGCTTGAATGTGACGGTAAATAATGCTCATTGAATCTCTTTCATTTAGATTCCTTTCTACGAAGCCGTTCAAGTTCTGATCATGAAGCTACAGCTATGATGAAAGCTCAGTTCATGAGTCTGTGGGATGGTCTGGACACTGACTATAGTTGCCAAGTGAGTTAAAAAAAATAAGATGAAAACTACCATAATTCTCACGAAGAAACTTAATACATCTCTACCCCAATAGAACGCGACCCGATATAACACGAATTCGGATGTAACGCGGTAAAGCAGCGGGGAACCCCAGGCCCTTTAAAGTGCCATCCGAGCCCCGCTGCTTTACCGCGTTATATCCAAATTCGTGTGGAGCCCCGGGCCCCTTAAATCACCGCCCGAGCCCAGCTGCCAGAGCTCCGGCGGTGATTTAAAGGGACCAGGGCTCCCCACAGCAGCTGGAGCACCGGGCCCTTTAAATCCCCGCCGGGGCTCTGGCAGTCAGGCTCGGGCTGTGATTTAAAGGGCCGAGGCTCCAGCCGCTGCGGGGAGCCCCGGGCCCTTTAAATCCCCAGCCCCCCGGCAGCAATTTAAAGGGCCTGTCGCTCTCCGCAGCGGCTGGAGCACCGGGCCCTTCAAATCACCGCCAGGGAAGCCGGTCCAGTCTGGGACGCCGTACCGGACCGAACCCGATATAATGCGGTCTCACATATAAGGCAGTGAGATTTTTTGGCTCCCAAGGACCGTGTTATATCGGGGTCGAGGTGTATATTTTTTTCCTCCATTTAGAAAATGGTGAAAAATAGCCTATTGGACATAGTAGCTGTCAGACAAATTTCTCTATTTTGTTCTGGATGGAATATGTAGGAACAAGAACCCTATGCTAATAGTCACTTCATGCATTCATGTTACTGTGGACAATAGTACATTATAGATACTTAAAAAAAGTGTCGTTCCCCCCTCCCCCCCATAATATAACCACAAGATTTGAGATGATTTAAATTTAGAGCTTTATTACTTGAAACAAAAGCACATGAACAGTTGTTTCAGGCTAAATGTAGTAGCTAAGACAAATACAAACCATTCTTGGCTTGTCTAACTGGCAAGGAAATAAACCCACACTGTTCCTTCTGAAATTCACTTGCATGACTCCTAAATCTTAGACCCCAGGAGCCTTATTGAAAGATTTGAATATTAATCCCAATGATATCAATATAATTATAGAAAAGCCTAGACATCCTCCCTCCACCAGCCCTGCTGCTTCTCCAACAGAAGCATAATCCTTACGCTTACTGAGCTAAGCCTGAACGTTCCGGAAGCTGATCTTACCAGAGCAGGAGTTTTGACTCATTGCCTCATTTATCCAACCCTTCCTTTCTCATCTAACTTTTGGTAACAATATCAAATTAGAAAATAATAATTGATGCTGCTTGTAAAAAAAATACTTGTGAGAGACTGAAATTCTGTAGCCTAGAACAGTTGGAGAGTGACAGGGCAGCCTGCCCCCACACCATCCTATCTATATTTCTCAAATTTGACTCAGAGAAACTGTCTTATAAAGCTGAGAGGGCAGTTCTCTCTCCATATCTGTTAAATGCTTGACCTCCGTACTTCAGTGTGTCAAGATGACATTTGAAGTGATAGTTTTACATGTAGAAATTAATCCACTAGGAATTGGACAGATGACCATACTTGTTTCACATAGACCACCAAGCAGTCATTGGATGGTAACCACAATCACAATGCACTTAATTTGGCATTCTAGAACTGAAAGTGTTTGTATCCCATAAAGAGGACCCTGAACCATCATGCCTCAGAGTTCTCTTTTCCCTATATCTTTTTATAATTTATAACTTTAAAATCCGTCAGAATGGCAGTCAAATTAAAATCCAGCTTCTCATGCATCTTGAATACAACCAGTAACTTTATAGCAGAGGTTTCATACTATGATTCAAAGACATAAAGCGTAATTATAGCTGTTGACCATCTGCTTTGCAGGGAACAGAACTACACAATATGTCAATAGGATGTTAGTGCTAATAACTATACCACACAGAACTTGAAGTTAAGGCTGAGTAACCTGATGTTCCCTTAGGCACAGACTCTTCCCAATGTTTTAAACACGATGCCACTTTTAAACATAGTCAAATGAAGCATTCCTTTCATTCAGTAAAACATATATCTGGTCTTGTGCTTCCACTACTGAGTCTAGTGTACTGGGTCTGAAGAGTCATTGTGGCCCCTCACTCATACTTCTTGGCACAGTGGGAGCTCCATTAGAGTAAAATATAGTACAAAACACCTGGTTGGAGAATTTTGGGAATCTGTTATGAAAATCTATCTAAAATATTTGAGAATTATTGGACATGTCCTTTTAGTACCAGGTTCAGGCTTTTCCCATATTGTACTTCATACTGTTTAGAAAAAAATCTTTCTTTAAACAATGATTTTGAAATGTCCAAAGCACTTTTAAAGACTGCCCCATATTTGTTGAGAGATGACAGTTACAATTTCTTCAAAATATTTTGTTGGGACTGTTATGCTGTGTCTGGATCTAAACAAATTTCCCTCTGATAGCAAGGATTCATTCCAGCTTTTATTAATGTTGTAAAATTCTTAACATTCTGAGGAAAATATTCTCAAGCCTCAGTAAGTAAACAATAGAACATGATGGGAAACATGTAGACCATGTTAGTTGCCTCTTGCCTCGAGTGCACCTGAGAAGGAACAGTATTGTGCACAATGTATGGCCTGTTGTCTTACTGAAATTAAATGATTTTTAAATTATAGACTTGTTTCAAAAATTAGCTTTAAAATTTAAAATTGTCAGTACATTTTCCCTTGCTGATGGAGATACAAGCAGTAGTGGTGATCTAAAACTCCCTTTATGAGTTACGAAGCTATGCATTGTGTCACTTGCATGAGGAAGCAGGAAGGGGAAGGTGGATGGCAAGGAATTATTAGGGCTCTAAAACTGGTGTAGGTTGGATTGCACTGGAACAGTCTCTCCCTATGCTGACATCAGGTGATTCAGTACAGAACAAGAATGCCATTGCAGCCTGTCTTCCTCAGTACCCTGTGCCCTAGAACTCCTTTGAGAAGGAGAGAGATGAGGGTGTGACTGGGGATGACAGATCACATTCCCTGTCTTGAAAGTGGAGGGAAGTCTGTTTTTGTCATTTCTGCTGTTACTAGAGATGTTCATCTGCTATGTTGTAAGAAAGGGGCAGAGTTTCTCTAGGGATACAGAAGAGAAAAGAGCAGTTATTGAACTTTACAATGTAATCTCTAACTTTTTTTTTTTTTTTTAAAGATCTAGTTTGATCTTAGCCTGTCCCCAACCTTCCCTTTGAATGAATGGTGATATGTTTATATTCATACTTGGAGCTAGATTTTGGCCTCAGAACAAAGCAACCATAAAGGAGCCAGATCTGGTCATCTTTTTGTCTTGTATAAGGGAACTATCCAGATGCCATAGAGCTGATTTAGTGGCTATGTTGTGTATCTGCTGTGTTCCCAGAGGAAAGGTGATGTGGCCAGGGCACCTGTATGCCCAGGTGATTTGCCTGCTGCAAAACATACCCCTGGGGTCAGACAGCAGAGAGAATTGTTAGATCAAACTTCAAGCTCCTCTGACTTCTGCAAAGATACTGGCCTGCCATCTGGCTTGAACAAGGGAATAAGTGTGGTTTTCACTTCCTAATGCTGTCATGTGCAGACCAGAGAATCTGACCCCTTAACTACTTCTATATGTGGTTCTAATAAAGATTGCTGGACCATTGATTAAATGAACCTTTCGCTTACAATATTTTGTTGAACGTAAAATATATTTTTAAATGTCTGCTTACCATCTTACTGTCTAGTAACTTGTGCCACAATTTTGTGCCTCTAGGTGGCATCATCACTCTAACCTGTGAAAGCAATATAGCTCTGATGCATAGCTCCCACCTTGCCAAGGCCAGTTGTGGGGCAAAGATCCAAAACGAGAGAGCTAAAAACAATAAGTTTTTAGGAATCTAAAATTATATGGGATTAATTTCTTTGACATTCATGTTTTTTGTAACTGAGCATTTGCAATGTACATAATTTATAACAAGAAGTGAGAAAATGAGATGTGTACACTATAGGTAAATTTGCTCTTAAAATGACCATTGAGGTGTAGTCCAATTGTGTAAATATTGTTCCTGTATTAAATATGGATTATAAAAATAAGATGCATTCATATTACATTATATGAAACCTTGGTAAAGCTTCCTGTAGTTCAGTGGTTCTCAAACTTTTGTACTGGTGACCCTTTTCACATAGCAAGCCTCTGAGTGCAACCCCACCCATAAAAATTAAAAACACTTTTTTTATATATTTAACACCATTATAAATGCTGGAGGCAAAGCAGGGTTTGGGGTGGAGGCTGACAGCTTGCAACCCCCCATGTAATAACCTCGCGACCCCCAGTTTGAGAACCCCTGCTGTAGCTTCACATCCAGTTAATAGTACCAAAACAGTTTATTTTGTTTTTTTTCAGCTGTTTGGCTTAAAAAAAAAAAAAAAAACTTTAGCGAATTTAGTGCTTGTGAAAAATGCCATATTCCTAGGCCTGGAATCCAGTCTGCTTTTTATTTACATAGGAAGAGAGATAGTGCTTCCTCTTGCTACCCTACCAGAATGCCTCCCAATTGTTAGTTCTGGAGAGAACTTGTCCACAGAGACCAAATTTTAGTAACTAAAAATTGTTATATTCTGCCTGTTAACTTTGACTGAATTTGAATTTGCAGACTAGAGGCGAAAGGCTCCAAATACTTTGAACTAACTAGTCCACTTTCAGCTGTTTAAAATAACCTCATAATGTGTTTGTTTAAATCCTGCTGTTAAAGCCAGTGTCAGAAAGCTTGACACAACTTTTCTGTAGGCTGATTTGCTTGATGGAATTTAGAACAGCTACCCAATTTGGCTTGTGTATTTTGTAAACCCCCATTATGATAATTCTTGAAATAATAATTTCTCTCCACTATTTAATCTTTCTGTTTTTCTGTACTAAGGTGATAGTGATGGGAGCTACCAATCGCCCTCAGGATCTTGACTCTGCCATTATGAGAAGAATGCCTACGAGGTTTCACATTAACCAACCAGTAAGTCATAGCAAATTGTCTTTAAATAATGTTGGGTTGTTTGCCTAATGGATTAGCAATACAGTATGTACTGTACCAAATGAGAGACCTCTGTCTTCACTGCCCAGGCAAACAGCACCAGAGAGTATTGTTAAGGTTTGTTTTCAGTTTCTCACAAGTACAGATAATTTTGCTTTTTAGGGTGACATTTCCCATGAGAAACTCAAGATGTACATATTTCAGCAGGAACCAACTCATTGTGCCACCAGCAGCTTCGAAATCCATTTCCTGCACTCATCCTGTACAATGGAGTCGGTGCATACTTTCCATTCTGCCCATCCACACCAAGGGGAGAGTAACTTAAAGCAGCGGTGCTCACGGGGCATTTATGTGCGCCTGCGTACTGGCCGGTGGACGAGCATCCGCTGTCAAGCAGCATCATCCAGAGGCACTGCCGCCGAAATGTCACTGCTTCTCGGTGGCATTTTGGCGGCGACGCCTCTGGGTGACGCTGCTTGTCGGCGGCATTTCGGCAGTGATGCCTATTGACATTGCTGCTTTTCGGCGGATGCTCGTCTGCCGCCACGGTCCGCTGTGGCTCCAGATGAAAAAGGTTGGGGACCACTAACTTAAAGCATTGATATCCCTGCATGCAAATTTATGTACACTTCTGTTCTGGTTGGCAGGTATTTTTGACCATAAGACCAAAGATCAGCATATCTTAGCTCAGGGGTTGTCAAAATGGATCAGACTATGTATACATCATGGTTAGACTTGGCAGCTGTTCAGCTACCTAGAGATATCAGAGAATACTCAAATTCTACAGGATGCCTACTCACTGTTCCTGATATAAATAAGGCTCTTGTGTTCTCTGTACTCACATAGTTTAACTCCTTCAACTTGGTTTCTTCATCTGATGCCCAGGTTAAGAGAACAGTTATGTATTCACAGTCTCAAACCTGGAAAGTTACTACTACCCATTAACCTAGAGAGGGTCCTTATGGGTGATTCTTGAAACAGGAATAAGTTACTAACTGTGGTTCTCTGAAGTGGGAAAGGTGAATAGGGAGTGTGGATCCATGTGGGTAATCATCTCCGTTACATGGGTCCAAGTCCCATTCAGGGAAGAGTAAAAGCTAAAGTATTTGTCAACTCGTTTTTTCCTCTTTCCCTATAATTAATGTAAACGTTGTTCCTGGACTAAAGGGATAAAAAGCAGACTTGATATCTTGGTGCTGAATAGCACCATTACCATCAGTAGCATACGTGCTAGGAAACTGACCTCTTATTTCAGAGGATCAACCTGTATTTCTGGAGGGCACAGGAGATGCAAAATAAATATGTACCTGTTGAATGATTTTAATAGGTAAAGAAATGTCACACTATCAGTCTCTGTCTGTTCCATATTGATTGAAATCTTTTTTGTATTTAAAGGCTCTGAAACAGAGAGAGGCGATTTTGAAACTGATTTTGAAAAATGAAAATGTAAGTAACTTATTTGTTTAAAAAAATATTCCTATGCATTATCATGGCCATGGGTGCAAACCTTCAGGGCAGTTGAAAAATATGCTTTTGAACCAACCATCTTTGACCATTGTATGGATTTAAATCAGAAACATGCTGGTAGACAGTGTTTGAGTGCAGTGTATTTGACTGGGAAGCTTCTGGATTTGGGTGTGACCTCAGATTTCAAAGGTAGAGTTGTTTAAGAGATTAAGCATGAAACTGTCTTTAGAGAAATTAGATTTCTAATCAGTTTTGACAGTGATTCACTGTGGTTTGGGGCAAATTAAATAATCTCTCTGTCAATGGAACATTCTCTCTAGTTGATCTGGGAAGTAGCAATGTGTTACAGTGCTGCTTTTACCTCTTGCTTGTTCATCAGGAAGAAAAAATGTTGCCTCACATTTATCTTCAGTATTTTAGATGCTGTGGACAAAACGTAAGGCCTGGTCCTGCCAGCCTTCTGTGTCGAACTCCCTTTTAAGATAATAGTTCTGTGCACGGAGAACTTGCAAGATTTAGACCCACCATATTAGTAATTCCCATATTAGTTTACAAAACATCCTAGATTAATGTCTGTACAATAAAACAAATACATTTCAGAAGTAAAACTAATTTTAAATCTCAGGCCTTGGCTACACTTACCAGCTAGTTCGACGGCTGGAAATCGAAGTTCTGGGTTCGACTTATCGCGTCTAGTCTGGACGCGATAAGTCGAACCCGGAAGTGCTTGCCGTCGACTGCGGTACTCCAGCTCGGCGAGAGGAGTACCGCGGAGTCGACGGGGGAGCCTGCCTGCCGCGTGTGGACCAAGGTAAGTTCGAACTAAGGTACTTCGACTTCAGCTACGTTATTCACGTAGCTGAAGTTGCGTACCTTAGTTCGAATTGGGGGGGGTAGTGTAGACCAAGCCTCATTAATTTTAGTGGTATAATATGGGAATTGATCCCTATGAATGGTTAAGAATTAAGAAGGAAAACATTTCATAAACTGTCAGGATTGCTTGCAGGTGATAGTTGGAATGCAAGGTCCTTCTGGCAAAATAAGTGAGCACTAGAGATATGAAAACAGAATTGATGTTTAAAAGAAAAGAGTCAACATAAGTGAGTCTTAGAGGAGGGCTCAAACTTATTGATAATGATTTTAAGTTTGATGGATTTAGTATTGGAGAAATCCATAGAATTATAGACATTAGGGCTGAAAGGAATGTGATAGGTCATATCAAAGCCTCTAGACTGATTGTTCCTTTTTCAGAAAATATTTTTTCCTTTTATTTGAACGTGTTCCTTAATGTTGACCTTTTTTTTAATCTACGTGAAGCATTACAGTTTTAATTTGTCTATAAAGAAATTCCACTTGCTTTTCTGATGCATCTGTGTAAAAAGATTAGCTTCTAGAAGACACCATTTTCTGATAGAAAATATTTGTTTAAAGTTAGGAAATCCTGGATCCTGATTAGAACTATCAAGAGGGAGTCAAGACTCTTGGGTTATTTTGGGGTTTTGCTTGACTTGGTGCATGAACTTGGACGAGTTATGTTGCCTCTTGGTGGTTCAGCTCTCTGATTTGTAACATGGGTATAATTCTTCACCACCTCAGAGTAGCACTATTAAAATTAATTAGTTTTAATGTGTTTTGATATTCTGTGATGAAAGGTGCCAACAGAAAATATTAATATGTAAATTGATTTTTTTCAGACTTCGTGTGTAAAGTGGCAAAAGTATTTATTAAAATGAAACGTCAATGCTAAATGTACACTTTCTAATAATGTCTGATAAATAAGTTTGTGTTGATAGACATCATGTAATAAAATAAACACTAATAGGCCTCTGTCTAGGTCTTGTTTTGTATTATTTAGACATATATAAGGACCTGAGTGCACTAAGTACCTTGTAGGATCAGTCCCTTGTAAAGAAAGGCTAATGTTGGAGTGTGTTTCTAGAAGATTTGGATCACCATTTCTGTGATTCAGTTGTATCCACTGGTAGTTACAGGATGTTGTTTATAGTGGATGCAAAGTCATGTTTAACACAGAGCTGATACTTCTAACTCTTCACAGCTGTGTTCTAACATGACATAATTTACTAGTAAAGACAAACCCTAAAAATGTCAGAGAAGCTCTTCAAGACTTTGTGCCAGGGGGATCCTGTCCTCTTCAGCTGTCAGCACTCTTAAATTTGTACAGGAGAAATGAAGTATAATAAGGTAATTACTGCCTTCTAGTAGCTGCCAGTTCTTTTTAACAGCTATAAAGTTTTGTTAGTGAAACTTTAATTTTACTAATCACCTCGTTACTTCCTAGGTAGAGAGTATTTGTCTTATGTTGTGATTATACTTTGCTAATATTTCCTTTTAGTTCCTCAAAGGCAAAACCTTAATAAAGACAGTAAGTCGCTAAGAGTGACTCTTTTCTATATTTAGTAGAATATCTTACTGAATTTCAAGTTTTCATGCCTCATTCTTTATTTTCTGGTAGGTGGATAGGCACGTGGACCTCTTGCAAATTGCTAAAGAAACAGATGGGTTTTCAGGAAGTGATTTGAAAGAAATGTGTCGTGATGCAGCACTCCTGTGCGTCAGGGAATATGTTAATTCTACATGTGAAGAAAGGTGCTTCTTGTTGTTTATATTGTGGTTGTCAAACTGAGACTGAGCCCCCTTTGTGCTAGACACTCAACATTAAAATTGAAGACACAATTATTTGTAAATAAGGAGCTTTAAAAACAAAACTAGTGATAGAAACCAATGGTGTTTTTTCTCTACGCCAATCCTCACTACACACACACACAAATTCAGTGAATAAATCACTTCATTTTGGTTATGGATGTAATTAGGATTTTGTTGAAAATTGCTTCAGTGCTATTTGGAAATATTATGGTAAAAGATGAACACACAAGATGGGGCGTAACTTTATTGATTTTAATGGGACTGTTCATGTGCATAAATTTACTGTGTATAATGTTTGGAGGGTTGGTCCCTGGGTGTAATCATAACAGGCTGTAAATATGGCTACTTGAATCATACAGGTTCCAGTCATGCACCCCCTGCCTCCCCCAAAGCGCTAAACCAGACATTCTAACCTAAAGGCTCCATTGCCTCTGTTATAGGATCATTGCCCTCAAGCTTACTTTTGTATGGTGTTAAATCCAAATCCAAGGTGAGCTTGAGTGCTACTGTTTAGTACTGAAAAGTAAACAAAAAACATTTGGTGTGTTTAGTTGGAGAACTAATTCTCCAATATCAAAATCAGAAATTAGTGAACATTAAGTAGTCCAGAGTTTCCTTATAAAATGTTGTTTAGCTATAATTTTTTAAGATCCAAACTCGTTTTTCAAATGGGTTTCTTTCCTGTTCCTTATTTTAGTGTCCATAACTTCAGTACATCGTTTTTACCAATACAGTAAGATACCTAAAGAGGAACCCCACACACTTATGTTGCATAGACCATGATCCTTTAGCTCTTGTGAACACTTCTGTCCTACCCCGGTTATGTCAGTTACATCCGTTGATATAGCCAGACATCATCTATTTAGTGTTCTGTGGCTTCTGGCACTGTATGTACAGTGGAGGATTATTTTATAGCATGTAAATTAGATTAATTATGTAACATTTGAATCACTTTTTTTTTGTTTTTTTTTAAGCCATGATGAAGATGAAATTCGGCCAGTGCAACAGCAGGATCTGCACAGGGCAATTGAGAAGATGAGGAAGTCAAAAGATGCAACACTTCAGAATGTTTTGATGCATGTTAGTTTAGACTAAGACTAAACAGTGTGTTTGCAGTTTCTGATGTGGCCTAATTTGACTTGCGCTGTAATCAGTTAGTTAAAAAAGGAATGTGGGGGGAGGGAAATCCCTTCAATAAGGGAGTTAAATGTTTCATTTCTAGAGGGTTTTTATACACTGAATTCTAAATTATTGAAAGCTGTAGTCTTACAGAAATAGATGTGGTCCACAGTTCATGAAGTGGAACAATATAGTCCAGTCCAAGAGTGAATGCTTGTGTTTTGTCCAATTACCAATACGTTGTAGTGGCTTTAAAGTAGGTTCTAATGTGATGCACGTTTTTTGGGGGGAAGGGGAAAATGATTGAATACCAGTTCATGTATATATGTATGAACGTGTGTGTGTTTATATTAAATGTATATATCCACACATTTTTTATATATAGACATAATCTGTAGATAAGTTGAATATGGAAACTTTTTTTACTTAATTACTGAATGAAATTAAATCAGAAGATGTATAGATTAAAAGACTGCTGAATTCAATGCATATTTACCTTTTTTTCTTTTAGCAACTTATACAAAAGGCAGAAATTCTGTTTGAATTGAGATTTTATTTTACAACTTTGAAGTAGTGGTGACTTTCACATTGATGTTTGACGTCTACATGCAGTAGAGGTAGCAAACTAATGCATAAGTGTTTGAATATTTTTCATTTTATAAAAAATCCTGCTATTAGGCTCTCTTGTTTTAAATGCTGTTTTTACATTTTTCCTCTCTGAGTTGAGTAAATACCCTTGCAAACTGGTCTTTCATTAAACCCTCCATGTTATAATTCCCTAAAAAATGTGGTTCTCTGATTTACTATACACTAGTCGGGTTATGTAGTCCTGACTTCATTTTTTTTAGTATATATATTGTAACATCTTTACACAATGCTATGAATTATCACGAGTTTTATTTTAACTTGGAGGGGGAAGTATATTTTGTGGTGGTTTTCTTTGTTTCCTCATACACTAATTTGCAAAGCTGAGAAACTCTACCTGGGTCTCCCAGTCATTGTGAATTAGCAATGTTCTACTGTACGTGGTGGCAACAGTTTAACAAATTTATATAATTAAGAGATCAATAATATAAGATGTAAAACTTTTCCAAGCTTAATATTGTTTAAAAAAAGGGTACCTTTATTTTTTATAGTAGCACTATGAATTGTGCACTAATCAAGTGTATATTGTGGCAGAGCTCTGACCTTGTCCCCACGGGTCCCACGCTTCTAGGCGGTTTATGCTAGCCTCAGTGGCTCACTGCGACCCTCCATGTAGCCCTTCTCTCTCTAGGGCCAAGGTTACAGTCTACTGAGCCCTTTTCATCATAAGCCAGCAAGGAGATTGGTGAGAGAACTCCCACAGTCTCTGTTGTCCCTAGGGGCTTGTTTCAGGACAGGAGGCTAGACTTTCCCTCCCAGGAGGTGTTCCTGTAGTGGTGGGTTGGGGGGAACCTGGGCCCGCCCTCTACACCAGGTTCCAGCCAAGGGACCCTAATAGTAGCAGCTGTTGGCAGCCAACCTTAGACTGCCAAGGTTGCTACATTTCCCTGAGCCACTTCCCCACAGCTTTCCCTTCTTCACCCTTACCTTAGGGCTCCCTTACCCATGACTTGAGGGTGTCTTCAATAACCAGCCCTTCAGCCACACTTTCTCTCCTCTGGCTCCCCCTGCTCTTCTCTGCCTGACTGGAGTGAGCCTTTTATAGTATCAGAGAGGCCTTAATTAGAGTCAGGTGGTCACATTAATGGCCTCACCTGACTCTTTGCAGGTTAATTAGAGTCAGGTGCCCCTGTTCGGGTCAGTCAGGGAACAGAAAACTGTTAATCCAGTGGCCAGTATATCTGCTGTCTGCTACACCCAACTGGCCTGGGTCTATCACAATATATACTTCCTAATCTAAGTGCCAGGAATGTTCTGACCTAAGTATTTTACGTACAACCAACATATGCTACTGATAAGAGGAAAGTTAAATAAGCACTGAAAAGTTAAAAATAAAATGAAGAAATTTGAACCAGCCATCCTAGGATATAAAGAGCTAAAAATGGAAATTCCATCAAAAGTTTACAACCACTTTATTTTATAATATATAAAAAGTCCCTTTTCTCTGAGAACTTCAGTTAACTCTTGTTATATATCAGCTGTTCAAAAGATGTTACTTTGACTCAGCAACTCATTTTCCCACCCCCTCCTCTCAAAGATTGCCTTTCTCCAAGCTAAGGTTGGTTTCCTTTTTGACACTGGAAAGCTCTAGAGTAAATGCACATAGCTTTCAATCATAGTGGAAAAGGGAAATGAATTTATGCCACTGTAAAGAACACTAATTGGGGGTATTTGGCATTTTAATCTCAAGTAGTTCAACAATAGAAAAGTCTTAAACAGTAGTTGAGGAGATCCAATAACATACAGAATTGTATCCTTTTTAAAAGAATTCCTCTAATAGGAAGGGGAGCTCTTCAGTCCCTAGGAAAATAACAGAACCAGCAGTGAGAGAATTGGCAAACATCTAGCAGAAAAGCTGCAGGGATTTATAAGGAACAAATGACCGGCAAACTTAGTTGTTCTTGAATTTTGATTAAATTTGTGGATGAGGAAAATGCAGCAGAAGTAATATAATTTTAGTAAAGCATTCAGTAGTGTGACTCCCCCCCATTACCTTACATACAGTAGCACTCGGCGTATTAAAATTAACTTCTGGGGTTTTAGAATAAATTCAAATAAACTTACATTAGTTAATCCATTTTAGCAAAACACTTAAATACATGCTGAACCTTAAATCTCTGGGTAGTCTAATTGAAATCAATGGGACTGCTCACCTATTTAAAGTTAAGCATATTTATATGCTTTTGCTGAACCAGGCCCTTTTGGACCCAATGGTTTCCCCCCGCCCATTCCCTTGAACATGATACTACCCTTTCTACATGATGTGTGTTTGATTTCATTTAAGTCTCTTCCTACTTCACTCAGTAACCATGATAGCTGCAGTAGTCTGTGGCTAAAAGGCTGACAAATGATCCAGTCTAGGAGGAAATCCTGGTGTCTTCTTTTCACAAGGTCCTTGCTATTAAGTGAAGAATTCATATAGATCAGTGGTTTTCAACCCCCCTTTTTCTTCCTCATTTGCAGATCCCTAAAAAGATTCAAATGGAGGTGTGGACCCTTTGGAGAACACCACTTGAATTGCCCTTCCGCTATTTAAGATTCTCTTTCAGAGTATGCTTGAACTTCCTATTTTTACTCCCATGCACTGGAGGAAAAAGCTGGACAACTCCTCACCCATACTAGGTACACGAATAAGCAGGGGATCATGTTTCAGAGTAGCAGCTGTGTTAGTCTGTATCCGCAAAAAGAACAGGAGTACTTGTAGCACCTTAGAGACTAACAAATTTATTAGAGCATAAGCTTTCATGGACTACAGCCCACTTCTTCGGATCATGGTGCCTGAAGCGTATCAGCTCATCCCCTGAGCAGAAAAGTTTACTCTTAACCACTCAATTTTTGAAAATTTAGTCCCTGTAGTTAGTTCTGAGTACTTCACCATCTGGCCAAAATTTTCACTTCTCAATGACCTAGAGTGGGAGCCCTTCATGACTGTGGGTGGAATTTTTCTTCACCAAGCCCTGAGGGCAAAATGCCACTTGGAGTCCTGACTGGAGCAATTCTGTCTTTCTGTGCCTGTGTGGGAAGAAAGTAGAGTGCTGAGATTAGAGTTTCCTCTGGTGTGGCCATGAACGATGATGCTCCTGCAACCACCATTCAGCCTTCATTAGGTGAAGGTACACACTCACAACTGGTTAGTTTCAGTTCAAAGGATCGGGGTACTTTGGTATTCCTCACCACCTCTAAACTCACACCAGCATCTGTGCATAATGCTTTCTACCCTACCTAGGGGGCCAGAAGAATCTATCCTCTCCTGGCAGATGACAACCTGGCCTCAGTTACATATGCTGTCATCTCTTCCAGTCTAGGTTACCACAATACACTATAGCTGGCCATGAAGCTCTCAGGAAACTCCAACTAGCACACAATGCTGCAGGGCATCTCCTCAGTAATGCTGGCTATTCTAAGCCTATCAAACCTGGTCTCAGCTCTCTACACTGGCTTCCCATAAAATATTAAGTTCAAGGAGTTTTGTCCTTATCTTCAATATTCTCATGGTGTTTTGGGCCTGGATATCTAAATGTGCCCAAAGCTCCAGGAGGAGGACCGTAGTTTACAACTGTTCCTCGGCCATAATGGAGTTGTCCACCATAAAAGTAAAATTCATGCATGCAGGAGACTGAACTTTCTCGGGCCAGTCTTAGACTGGAATCAACTTTCATAAATACTAATGACCATCACAAACCTCACCCCATTCTGCTCTACGTGCAAAGTGCACTACTTCAAGCTACCTTCTTTGACCTGTCTCCTCTTACACATTAACTTGCATATTTAAAAAAAAAAAAAAAAAAAGTAAAAATAAACTGCCGTAAACACTACACTTCACACACAATTTTGCCCACCTGCTCGGTAAAGGATGAGAGTGAGAACAAACCACGTGACAGATACAGTTACATTATTTAATGTATTACAGGAAGGTGCTCAGAACAGTGAGCAGGGTGGTATAAGATCCTTACTTCAATCCTAGTTACTTGATTCCTTCACCTTGGTAGTAGCAATGAATGTTTTTCATACCAACTGCTTCTACAAGAGGGGAGTGAAGATTTCCACTGCTCCATTTTATTTCTGCTTTATAGGGAAATGGATCCCAGCAGCATGTAGGTGCTCACAAGTTAGAGTCTGAAAACTGGGCAAAGCAACTATCCCTAAATTGCTTTTTATATCTGATGTGGAGTTGATGTAGTTACTAAGAAGTTAGGGATAGTGTGGCCTATGTGTGGGGTATTTTTTAAATAAAATGCCTGTATTCCTACCGTATATACTTGTTCATAAGCTGAATTTTTTTAGTAAAAAAGGGAAGCATCAGAGAAGGGGGTTGGCTTATGAACAGGTATAGAGAGGGAGAGGTGGGCCACAGCCCTTCCCCCCCAACAGAGGGGGCAAGGAGAGGCAGCAGAGTCTCTCCACTTCTGGAGAAGCTGCTCTCCCCCCAGCCTTTGAAGCAGCTGCAGCTCCGGGGCTGGCAGGCTGTGGCCACACCGCCCTGCCCCACCAGCCGGAGCACGCTACGGCCATGTCGCCCGCCCCGCCCACTGGACATCCTGCCCTGGCCTGTCCCAGCTAAGGTGGGAAGGGATGGGATGGTGAGAGTGTGGGGGTCCCAGGCTGGGGTGGGGTCATGTGGGGGGTGATTACAGGGTTACTCCCCTGACCCCCAGCTTCTCCCCCCAAAAATTTCCCAACCAGTTGCTGTCCTGGCCCGTCAGGGTAAGCAGCTGGCGCGCTGGGACACTTAATTTACTTAGGTTTATCTCCATGCCTGCGGATGCTCGAGGTAAATAAACCATCTCGGCCAGCCAGCAGCTTATCCTGATGGCCCAGGAGCCAAAGTTTGCTGACCCCTGAATTATAGGGTTGGCTTATGAATGGGTCATAAAAAATTTCCATTTTTACTTATCCATCTTGGGGGGAGTCAGCTTATAAATGAACCAGCTTGTGAATGAGTATATACGGTATGTTAATCCTCATGCCGGAACCATGCTATAAGACAGTAATAAGAAGGAAGGGATAGTTCAGGAAACTGGCTGTAACAGGTTCTGCTGGTATTTATCCAATAAGTTTTTAGCATTGTTTCAATGGCTACTTTCCCATGTTTGCCAAACCCCTGGAGATTAGAAGACCAGGAGTAGCAAGGCAGTGGGAGAACTCATGTAAATTTAATGCTGCCAGTCTGCATTCCCTTACAGGTAAGTTTGGGTGTGAATACATTTCAGAAAGCCTTTGGGGCCTCCTTACCCCTCTGAGCTTACTAGTTAAAAAAAAAAAAAGGTGGTAAAAAAATCCACAAAATGACAAGCAAATATTTAGACATAGAAATATATATTTGTACTAAAAGAAAATGTTTAATAACAGAGTATCAAGTTCAGAATACATTACGAATCATGAGATGCATCAGTCAAGGCACAAATTCCAGTCTTTAATAAATATACTATAAAAATACTAGCGAATGGACTCAGTGTATTACACTATTTTAAAGGAATAATTTTTGTTTTGCTGTAACCATGTGGATTTACTGCTTTTTCACAGACCACTTTGTTTCAAGGTTAAAAAAATGCAACACCACTATTTAAAATATCAAATATTAATTATAAGTCACAGTATTACTTTTGTCTTTCAGGTTCCTGCCAGAGGGCCTGAATATAAAAGGCACTATTGTTTAATATATTTTTAGCTTCTGGTGTTACATTTGTAGTATTTAACTTTTTGAGGTATAATACAACTTTTGATTCCTTAGTCTAGATTTTTTAAAAGCAATAAGAAGCTGGAAACATTTGAAAAGTAAAATGCTTTAAAATAACATTTTGAATTGCTTCTGTAATTATGTGCATTGCACAATGGGCACAGCAAAACAATTTCACTTAATATATATTTTACTAAACTAAATTACAAGCAGAAGCATGATTGTTTTACTATGTATAGATATTTTTATAATTAAAACTGAAAAATGAGAAGAATCTTATTAATTTCATTTTCAACACCTTTTAACCAGTTTTTGGACACCCATTAAAGTATTGTGACATATATAACTGCAAGATCAGAGACTGAAATCACTTCTATTAATTCCTACAATAACTGTGTATATTTTCCTTAGAAAATGAATAACACAATATCATGTTCATGGAGGTAATAAGCTCCTACAAGTCTCCAGTAAATACCAACCATTACTTCAACAGCTCTCATACGTTTCTTCTTCCTAGAAGCCCATGAAAGTAGATAGGCTTTGGAGCATGTTCTAAGATTTGGGCTTATTTGAGCCATTAGGGAAGTAGTGAATTACAAAGTCTAGGCCTGGGTCTCCACATGGACAACCTGTTAACAGTTCCTTCTCTTCTAGACTGAGGGGTCTCCAGTGTACACAATGCCTCTGCTGACTACAAATATGGCAATACGGTGCAGGGAAGAGAGGTGACTTCTCACATAGGGAGATTCCAAGCCAATCAAGGCTTTCTAGATCAAAGCCAACAACCTCAACATCACCCAGAAACACAATGGCCGCTAATGCAGATCGGAAGACTAACAGAGTGTGTGCATGGTGAGCCTGCTTCCCCAGTGATCAGCCACATCCTGCATCAGCTTACGTTTCCAGATGGATTTATGGTGCAGCTCTCAGAAGAGTTCACTTTAGTAATCACAAGGTGGCAAACAAGAATAGCCAGACCCATGTCCAAAAGAAACTGTTGCAACCTCCTGGCCAGATACAGATGGGAAAAAACCCCAACATCCCCCCAGTCAAATAGCACCTGGAGATCCTAACCCGTCTCCCAGATTACCACATGAAGCAACAACAGGCAACACACACACTCTCCATTAAAGAGGCACGTACAATTCACCATATTTTCCCATCTGCCATTTTCATTATTGTTTTTTCTAGAAAGAGCGTCAGCCAGCTGTTCCTCACCCTCGCCCCAATCTCTGGCAGACAGTGATAAAACGAATGTGCCTTTTTTTTTTCTCTTTAGAATATCAGTAAGCTGCAACATGATGGGCATTAATAGGCTATTGGTCCATGACGTGTACATTATGGGCATGAAACTGATGGGAGAGTGTCTACTTCCATACTCTGTTAA
Source organism: Trachemys scripta elegans (assembly GCF_013100865.1). Lineage (NCBI taxonomy): Eukaryota > Metazoa > Chordata > Testudines > Emydidae > Trachemys > Trachemys scripta. The sequence continues at coordinate 91,627,863 of NC_048304.1, read as the reverse complement.
TGCACGTCCTGGAGGGGCTTACTGCAGTTACAGGAAATATGCTTAATTTGGGGAAAAAAAACAAAACAACCCACCATGTTTAAAGCTAAGCTTTCTGAAGGGCGATGTGCATTGGGGGGGTCAGGGCTATCCTTCCTATATGGAAAGCATAAGCAAGGGAACGTGTGTTAAACACTATCTCTAAAATTTTTACTGCATAGCAAAGTAATTTTTCTAGCTCTCTCAGTGACACCTTTCCCAAACCTCCTGGAGCCAAAATGGCCTTTCAGGAACAAGTTGTGGCCAGTTTGTTTCCTTTTTCTATTGGAAACTGGAAACATTATATTTGACTAAATTAGCTTTTGCAATAGAAAAGAGGGTAGAAAGTGCCAGAAAGAGGGGCTAGCTTGACATTCTAGAGTGTGAACAGACTATTTTAAACTGTCTCCACCTAAACTTGGCCTCTTTATTCAATAAGCTGAACTGGGATCCTGATTCTCAAATCACATACACCAGTGTAAATCAGAAATAACTCCACTCTGGTCAGTGGAATTACACTGGTATAAAACAGATGAAGTAAGAGCAGTTTAAGGGCCTCATGCATCTCCTAGTACAGCTTCCAGCAGTCAAAGCAGGCCAGCTCCCCTTCAGTTCTGGGTTGGGAGGGAAAGTGCCACTGGGAGCCCTCAATGCAGGACTCAAAAGTTAAAGCACCACTTCTCCCAGACGCACCATGGCACTCAAGCTTGGCTGCTTTAAATTGTCTCTTATGTAGAAAGCTAAACTTGGAGCTGCAATAAAGCTTAGTTCAGTTTCTTGACTGAAAAGTCCAAATTTAAGTAGGAGGCATTAGAAAGAGAGGGGTGTGTGGTGGACAACAGAAACCCATATATGTGCTAAAGAAAATCCTTCTGCCCATTGCAGAAGATGAGCTTCTTAAGGAATAAGGGGAATATAGTTAATCATTTATTTCCTATTTCCGGTTTGTAACTGATTTAAAGAGCATAAGGGATACGTAACTACATCATGGCTATAAGGTCAAACTGTGCACCTTTGGGGGTTGGTGTACCACTATGACATCACTAAAGATGTCCAACTGGCCAGTCCTAATATGGCTTTGGAGAATCATCATATAGAGCCATATTCTACTATAAATAACAGACCTGCTGCTGCTCCCTTTGAGGTTGAAAGGAAAATTCCCAATAATTTAGTGGGAGAAGGGCCAGGCCCAAAATACATACATTCAAAAACAGTTTGACCCTATTAGAAATTGTTCTATCCTACCATTAGGGTATTGAAAATGCAAACTAAGTGATCTGTAATTCAGTAAATCAATCAATCAGAGCTCACTGTTAATACCCATATTTTTGAGGAAAAATAGAATTAATATTTTTTTCCAGTGATTTGTAGTATTCAGTTAAGACTTTCCAAGCTTTTGGGGCCATGAACCCATCAGGTGGATTTTCGCCTTCCCGAGCAAGCTTTCTCATGCGTGTTCCGGAGATGAAGTCAAATTCATTGTGCCTACCACAGAACAGACATATGGATGAAATCAGTAAATTTAATCTCCTTAAGTGCATCAAAGCCAAATCTTTTCAAATGTATTATTTTTGCTGTCCTCAGAATTTAATCTGAAAATTGCTGGTACGATGTCTTCACTAACTCTGTAAGCACTAATGGCACAAATCTTTATCTTCATGTGCTAATTTACCAGCAGCAATAAGAAGCAACGGGGCCTCTATTAAAAGGACCTCTATTTTCACTATTACATTATATTATTAAATATAAAATACTTTTCTAAAAATAAGGAGAAGTATTTCTACTGTTGTTTCCTAAATGTTGTTGTTTCTTAACCTTTTTGGTAAAGATCAAGCATAGCGTTAGTTTCACATGCGCTAACTCCTTTGTCTGGGTGTTGTGTCCTGTGCTGGCAGGCAAACAGACTCCTCACATAGGTCTTTTCATCCCTTAGTTCTTTTATTTCATTTACAACCAAGTTATCTAAAATACTACAAAACTTTTCCTTTCTTCTGCTAAACTGCAACCCTTAAGAAATCCTTTAAAATATTAAATAATATTTAAATATAATATGGGCTACTTTAAAGCGGGTTATCATTCACTGTGTTACCTTTCTGGATCGTAGAAAATCATGGCCTTTTCTACTTTATTGTATGCTGCAACTCTGAAGGGAATGATTTCCACAGAGGCCAGGCCTGGTGCCATGCTAAGGACCTTCCCTCCTTGTGTGGGCTCATACAAGTCTTTCTTGGTCTCTGGATGGGGCATGCCTGCAGGGTCTCGGCCCACAATGTAGAAATTAGCTCCAGCAATCATTCGAGCCCTACAGTGCCACTGAACCTGTGAAGGTGCAACACAAATACCATTATTTAAATGCAGGCCGACACTTGACATAGCATGTCAATATTTTTGTCTTGCTTTAATAAAAAATGTTTAAAAGCTAGGCAATGTCTTTATTTGGACACGCATGAAAAGAATGACACTCTTCAGCAGGCTATTTGTTGTTTCTGATGATGGTTACCCACTTCACTTTCATCTACCACTGCTTTTACTTCCTCTGCTTAAATAAAATGAAACTGGTCTAAAATTAAATTTCTGCAAAGGTTGCATCTAGTGGAAGTTGTAGAGAGAGAAACTGATTTTTGTTCTGTTTTTTTACGGCTGTAAGAGTCCATGAGATCATTTGCTCTCTCTCTGTCTGATCATAGAACTGCTTAAGTGAAATGATGTCTGAAAACTGAGAGGCCATAACTGAAGAAGGCTGAAGAGTGAACACTTTACAAGTCTCTTTATTTACTAATAGTTGAATATATGCCATAACTTAAGTGTGGCTGGCTGGATAATTGGAGCCTCTTGTGAAATGGGAAAGAATAGCGCATCCTTTATTACTTTAATATTAATTCCTCTCTCTATTGGGGCCACCAAGAACTGATTGCCATAATCTTGATTACGTGTGAGAGTTGCCCCAGCCTCTCCAGGAGGCCAGACAGACCACCCCAGCCAGGTCTAGAAAGAATCCCAGAGGTGCAAAGGTAAAGTAAAGCCACCTTCGCACCTCAGTCCTCTCTTGGGTTGTCTCTCCTGCAAGGGGCAGCACAGAATGTGGCTGGATATATATACTCTCTGTGCCTCACAACCTGTACACGGTCTCTGCTCAGCTGTATTCCCTTCCCCTTTGTCACCCTCTCAGTATTTAAATAGAAATTGACAGTCCATCTTCAGTAAAAAAAAAATTATAATCACCAAATGTCCTGCACCCCAGGGGGCTGTGTAAATAATGCTCGTGTCACTGAAATTACTAGTTAAAAAGTGTAAGTAATTCCCCCAGGAATAAATTACTATTCCTTTCTCTCAGGATTTATATAATAGTGTAGTTCTATTTACTAGTTATTTAATAGCCGTGAGGCACAAACTCTTGTAAAAGCTCTTGTGAAGGGCAGAGGCTGAAGGTTCCTACACTGCAGCCAAGTGACTGCCCAGCTGAGACAGGTATATGCTGCACGAGCAGATGAAACTGTGAGGAAAGTTCTGATTCCTTAATGCTTTTATCCTAACCTCCACATTTGCCTATCTCGGGATATTTATTCCTTAGCTTTGGGGAAAGAATTACTGGGGGAAATTGAAGCAATGAGCGTCCATGGCCAGAAACGCCCAAAGGAGTGGAAATCAATAGGAGTCAAAAGCCCAGTTACCCATCACATCTCCACTGTCTCGTGTAGCCTTCACCTTCAGCACATGCCGATTCTCTAAGCAGTCATTGCCAACGTGGACCTCTCAGGAGATAATGCCACAGGTTTATCTATAGCAGCTCCCCTGCCTCCAAATAAAGTGTCCAGCACAAAATGAGTAGAGGGAGAAGCAGTAAGAGAAGGTAGATAGACTGAGTGGTGGGCAGTACAAAGTACAGAGTTTACACCCTGCAAGCAGGTAGGGATGAGAAGAGACCTATCGGGGGAATTCAGATGGCTCAGGGTAGAAGGAGGGAAAACTCACGGGAGACTTAACAAGTTGCCAGTACTCATGGAGGCCCAGATGGCAGACCTTGGTATTTCTGTGAGGTCTAGCCTTTTTAAAATTTGAACCCCTGGCTAATGTGATGATACAACAAAGGTGCATTCATGTGGTGAACACTGAAGGAAATATGTAAACATATTACATGACTATTAAAAAGTCCCTCATTCACTGATGCTTTGGGGAATAGCACAGGTTCTCAAAGAGGAGTGGGACAGTTTTATCATTTAGGAACTCTGCTTTTAGATTATGTTGGTAAAAAGTATTTATATTTGTATTGAATGCAGCACAGGCAGGGAAAAATGTAAGAAACTAAATAAAAATGTATCAGAGGGGTAGCTGTGTTAGTCTGGATCTGTAAAAAGCAACAGAGAGTCCTGTGGCATCTTTAAGACTAACAGATGTATTGGAGCATAAGCTTTTGTGGGTGAATGCCCACTTCGTCGGATGCATGACATGCATCCAACATGCATCCGACGAAGTGGGCATTCACCCACGAAAGCTTATGCTCCAATACATCTGTTAGTCTTAAAGGTGCCACAGGACTCTCTGTTGCTTTTTACTGANACTAAATAAAAATGTATCAGAGGGGTAGCCGTGTTAGTCTGGATCTGTAAAAAGCAACAGAGAGTCCTGTGGCATCTTTAAGACTAACAGATGTATTGGAGCATAAGCTTTTGTGGGTGAATGCCCACTTCGTCGGATGCATGACATGCATCCAACATGCGTCTGACGAAGTGGGCATTCACCCACGAAAGTTTATGCTCCAATACATATGTTAGTCTTAAAGGTGCCACAGGACTCTGTTGCTTTTTAAATAAAAATGATTGCCTGAAACGTAGCTCAATAAAAATGGCTCTATGTACTCCCTGTTTTTCAGTCATGTGTGTTTAGGTTATGTCCAGAACCAAGATTACCAGGTTGCAGACCCAGTATGGCAAAATCTAATCTGATTATTTATGAAGCAAAATTTACAGCTGGACTTTTTCAGATATTGGTCTGATCTTTTAATTCTGTCAATTAGCAAATCTTATCGAACTTGTACTGTTAGCATAGTTGATATGGAAGCTTCCGATGAAGAATGAATAGGAAACCTCAGATGTCACTTACTATGTCACTTCTCTGAATAAAGCCATATTTATGGACTTAAAATTCTGTGAATACTTCAAGGTGTTGGTTGTTATTTAAGAAATACATACCTCTGTTGGACCAGCATACAACATGGGAGAGGGGAAGATTGCAACAATAGTTGACTTTGGGTCTAGGACATGTTCCTCAAGCACGGCTGCATGCTGCTTCATTCGCCACTCTAGTGGCACATCATCCTCTTTGGTCCAGCCTCCTAGAGGGTGCAGCAGAAGCACCGGATGTTTGTAACCTCTTTCCAGCAGATGTCTTTTGGTGTCCTGCATGAGCAGAGCATGACCATTGTGGACAGGGTTGCGCAGTTGAAATGCAAATATGGCATCTGAGAAAGAAAGATTCAGAACAATGTCATAAGCCCGATAAGATGATTAACAACTGCACTAACCTGAACACCTAACAGGAAGTACATTTATAGTCTATGTAAGTCATGAGCATCAAATTATGACAACTTCTACTGTTTACATTCCCTGGTATTATTATTTGTATGAATGATCTGTATTACCATAGTGCCTGGGAGCCCTAGTTATGGACCAAGATCCCATTGTGCTAGGTGCTGCACAAACACAGAACAAGAAAACAAAATAAGCAACCTTATCTTCCCATGGAATGGTTCCTACAATACTTAAATTATATATGTACTATTTCTCTTAAGTGCTCTGTGAAATTTTTTCATTGTGCACATTTTCTCTGAGGTTGATCTTGGTTATCTCATCCCACTGTGGCCAATGTATTTTTCACCTTCTCATTAGAAAGTGTATTTCCAATCTACATCACATCCTCTAAACTTCACTTCTGAAAATATGTATTTGTTTGTTTTCAAAGTCAATGAAATGCTTAGGGAGTTTGGAAAATCTACAATAAAAGCATCCTCTGCCTTCTAAAACAAGGTCAAATTTGTTATGCAGAGTTGTAGGTGACTTGTGGAACTTCTTTCCCCAGTATGACATGTTTTGGTGATTGCAGTGTTGTAGCTGTGCTGGTCCCAGGATAAAAGCCCAGGATATTCACCTTAAGAAACTTAAACCTGCCTTCACCAAACACACACCAGAGAAGTAGATTGCATCATGAAACAGGCCACCCAAATACCCCAAGAGAACCTGCTTCAATAAAGAGGGGAAAAAAAGCTCCTCCAACCACACCCCCACACTTGTCACTTGGTATCCCAGAACACTGGAACCCATCGGGTATCATTAAACAATTACAACCCACACCTGATGGGGACTACATCCTGAAAAAAATGTTTCCTGAACCTCCTCTTTTGGCCTTCAAACAACCCCCCAACCTCATCAAGCATTTCGTAAGATGCAAGTTCCCCACCAACCAGGACACAACCCAAAGCAGCACCACACCCTGCCAGAACAACAGATGCAAAACCTGCAGACATATCTTCACTGCTATGATGATCAATTCCCCCTCGTCCCCCAAACAAACCTTTCAAGTTCTGGGGGTCCTACACATGCCTATCACAACATGTGATGTGCCTCATCCATTGCACTAAATGCCCCAATAATAACTATGTGGGTGAAATGAGACAAACACTACGCTCTCGAATGAACTCACACAGAAAAATATTAAAAGACAAAAACATTTCCTAAAATGATCACTCCATATCTGCCCTCTCAGTCCTCGTTCTCAAAGGAAATCTGCCCAACACTTTCAAAAAATGAGCCTGGAAGCCTAAATAACTTTGGTAAACACGAAAACACAGACTGAAGAGGGACTCCAGATTTACGGTTTATTACAACCATCTGTAACCTACTAATCCCTGTTTTTTGTCCTATGACTGCAGAGGTGTTAATGGGCCATTTCATCTTGAACGGTCCCTTAGGATATGTGTTAACTACTTAAGCTAAACAATCTGTTCCACCTTGTATTTAGCTGTGACACTCTGGGTATGTCTACACTGCAATTAAAAACCCACAGCTGGCCCATGCCAGTTGACTCTGGCTTGCGGGCATAAGCGGTGAGTTATATTCCCACGTGGTGCCCGTGCACCAGCCATATTCAGAGCCCAGGAGCCCAGCTCCACCAATATTTGGGGCCGGGTTTCCCCCCCGCCCCGGCCCCACCTGCCGCGCCTCTCCCCCCCCCCCCACGCCTCCCCCGGACCCCTCTTGCTTTCCCGGGACCCCAGAGCAGAGAGTCCCTCTCTTCTGTGCAGCTCCATGCTGCCTCCCTGTAGCAACTGCTGCCGCAGGGTCCTAGTGCCCCCCATCTCCAAAGCCAGGACAGACTGACTGATCCTGGCCTTCCAACTCAGACCTTTCCCTTTTCTGGCGGGACCCTCCAGCAGCACAGGGGGCCCCCCGCCCACAGTTACTGCTCCTGCCCCATGCTGGGCAAGGAGGCAGCCCCATCCCTCACCCTCAGTGAGGCTACAGTCCGGGGCAACAGCTGGGGAGGAGGCACATGCAGCAGCGGGGGAGGCGAGGGAGATTCCTGGACGTGAGAGAGGCCCTAGGAGCACATGTAGTGACAGTGGTGGGAGTGAGTGTGCTGCTGGGGGGGCGGGAACAGGGCCGGCTTTAGCAAGAGTGGGGCCCGATTCCTGGGGCGGGGCTTGCTGCAAGCCCTGCCCCCAGGAATCGAGCCGCGCCGCGCAGGGAGGGGGAAAACCCGCGCCGCGCCGCGGGGGGGGGACGGGGAGACCCGCGCCGCGCCGGGGGGTGGGGGGGACCCGAGCCGCGCCGCGGAAGCCGCGCCGGAGCCGACCCGAGCCGCGGGGACCGGGCTGGGCCGGAGCTGACCCGGGCCACGCCGTGGGGGCCGAGCCGGAGCCCGGGCCGCGGGGGCCGGGCTGGAGCCAAGCCGGGCCAGAGCCGCTGGGGCCTGCGGGAATGGGCCGCGCCTCCCCGGAGCCTTTCTCGCGCCCCCACCACCCCAGCTTACCTTGTGCTGCCGGCCGGCCCCTGCTTCTTTTCAGACTTCCCGCGAATCTCTGATTCGCGGGAAGCAGGGGAGGGGGCGGAGCGTGCAGGGGAGGGGGCGGAGGGGGAAGTGAGCTGGGGGCGGGGTGGACAGCTGCAGCGCAGGGCCCTCTTGGCGCGGGGCCCAATTCAGCCGAATCGGCTGAATCGGCCTAAAGCCGGCCCTGGGCGGGAAAGGGGGGCTCCTCTTCCAGAGCTCTCTGCTGCTGGCAGGGAAAGGGCTGGAGGGAGTCCTCCTCTCTGGCCCCTGTCCCGGAACAGCCTGCCTGCAGCCCAAACTCATCCCCAGCCCTGCCCCACCCCAGAGCCCACACCCCCAGCCAGAGCTTTCACCCCCACACCACACCCTCAACCCTAGCCCTGAGCCCCTCCAGCACCCCAAACACCTTATCCCCAGTCCCAGCCAGAGCCCTCACCCCCCACACCCCAACTCTCTGCCCCAGCCCTGAGCCCCCTCCCACACCCAAACCCCTCATCTCCAGTCCCAGCCAGAGTCCTCATCCCCCTGCATTCCAACCCTCTGCCCCAGCCCTGAGCCTCTCTAACACCCCAAACCCCCCAGCCCCAGACAGAGCCCTTACCCCCCAAACTCCTACTCTTGCCCTGAGCCCCTCCCACACCCCAAACCCTCATCTGCAGCCACACCCCACAGCCCTCACCCCACACCCCTGCACCCCCTCCCATCCCCAAACTCCCTCCCAGAACCTGCACCCTGTCACTCCACACCCCCTCCCATCCCCAAACTCCCTCCCAGAGCCTGCACCCTGCACCCCATTCCCTTGCCCCAGCCTAGGGCCTGCACCCCAGACCTCCTCCCTCACCCAAACTCCCTCCCAGAGCCTTGGGCAGGGGGGGCAAACTTTTTTTGGGGGGGGGGGCAGGTTCTGGGCACCACCAAAATTTCTATAAACCTGCCACCCCTGCTTGCAGGGCTTGGACAAAGGGGATGTTTAATTGTCATGTGGGTATTTGGGTTTGGGCTGCAGCTCGTGCTCTAGGACCCTGCGAGGTGGGAGAGTTCCAGAGTTCAGGCTGCAGCCTGAGCCTGGACATCTACACTGCAATTAAACAGCCCTGCGAGCCTGACTCAGCAGGCCCAGATCAGCCACGGGTGTGTAACTGCAGTGTAGACATACCCTCTGAGTACCTTGCCCAGACCTCATGAAGAGCTCTGTGCAGCTCAAAAGCTTGTCTCTTTCACCAACAGAAGTTGGTCCAATAAAGACATTGCCTCACCCATCTAGTCTCTCTAATGTTGGTGAAGCTTTCCAGGCACTACCACAATGGAGTTTCAATATAGCAACACTCTTCATCTGCCCAGAAAGTTGTGTCTTGTGGGTGCCACAGGTTCCATCCTCTCACCCTTCTTATTTAGGGTGACAATAGATCCCAGTGGCAGGAAGAAAGTGGGGTCAGCTGTTATGGTGCTCCCTGTTTAACCATGGAGGCATGTGCAGGGGAAAATCAGACTGAATTTGGCACAAATGCCGCTCCATGACAAGCCTGTGATTTCTAGTGAACCTCAACTATATCATACGTATTAATAAGAATATTTTCTATCTACACTATGATGAAAAAACTGCAAAGCCCTTGAAGTTGTTTATTGCTAGATGCAGAAATTTAGAAGAGAAGACTAAACCAAGCCTTACATTTAGATCTACAATATGATTTCATTTTTGAGCTCATAATAAAGAGAACTGTTAACTATTCACATACTTTTTGATCAACCTCAGCAAAATAATTCAATGCAAGAAGTCTGTGAAATGTCTAATTTTCACATCACACATGTGCAACTGGAACAGATCTATTAGAATTTTTTAAGGTAGTTTTCCTGCTAGGTTTCAGAGTAGCTAGGTAATTTTCAGCATGCAATTATCTAGCTTCAGCTGCACTTTATTGTAATTAGTCTTGTGATAGTTCTCTCAACGTAAGGATCTTTTAGTAGGAAGACAAAGGATAATTAGGCACTAGCCCAGATGAGACTGTGAAGAGGGTGTAATACCACAAAGTCATATGCTCACCAGCGTTCATTTCTTTAAACTTCTGTTTGAGCTCCAGTGGTGTCAAGCGGTATTGGTCCAGTCCATCATTCCATTTTATTTTCTCTAACACAAGAAGATCACCACCAGCCAACCAATTCCCACTTTCCATCACCATCTACAAAATCATATATATACACATATACATATATTAGTCATGGAATATCTGCTAAATACTAAAACATTTGTGTTAATTTTCTCTTTCATTAAATGCCTCCACAGTACAACTATCAGTGACTTACTGAGTGGCTGCATCTAACCTAAGTGTTTCTCTCCTTGAAATGCAGGGCTAGAGGGGACCTTGCCAGGTCCTCTAGGCTGAGGTAGGACTAAGTATATTGACAAATGATTGTCTAACTGGTTCTTAAAAACCTCCAGAATGATGGGGATTCCACCACCTCCCTTTGAAGTTTAGTTCAGTGCTTAACTATCCATATAGTTAGAAAGTTTTTCCTAATATCTAACCTAAATCTCCCTTGCTGCAGAGTAAGTCCATTATATCTTGTCCTACCTTCAGTGGAGATAGAAAACAATTGCATATGTCCTCATTATAACAACTCTAAACATATTTAAAGACTGTCATCAGGTCCCCCCTCTTCTCTGCCCCTAAACCAAGTCTTCTTTTCTCAAGACTAAACAGGCCCAGTTTTTTAAACCTTTCTTCAGAGGTCGTTTTTCTAAACCTTTTATTATTTTTGTTGCTCTCCTCTGGACTCTCTCCAATTTGTCCACCTCTTTCTTAAAGTGTGGTGCCCAGACTGGACACAGTAGTGCAGGTGAGGTCTCACCAGAACTGAGTAGAGCAGGACAATTACTCCTGTGCCTTACATACAACACTCTTGTTATAAGATGTCAGAATATTAGCCTTTTTTACAATTGCATCACATTGTTGGCTCATATTCAACTTGTAATTCTCTTCCACTCCCAGATCTTTTTCAGCACTACTGCTGCCTAGCCCGGTATTTACTATTTTGTAGTTGTGCATTTGATTTTTCCTTCCTAAATGAAGTACTTTTCACTTGTCTTTCCCGAGGCCTGGTCTACACTAGGAAATTAGGTCGGTATAACTACATTGCTCAGAGGTGTGAAAAATCCACACTCCTGAGCAATGCAGTTAAACCAGCCTAACCCCCAGTTTAGACAGTGCTAGGTCAACGGGAGAATTCTCCCATCATAGTAGCTACCACCTCTTGGGGAAGTAGATTACCTATACCGATGGGAGAACCCCTCCTGTCGGAGCAGGCAGCATCTTCACTGAAGCTCTACAGTGGTGCAGATGCAGTGGTACAGGTGTGTTGCTGCAGTGTTTTAAGTATAGACAAGCCCTAAATTTCATCTTGTTGATTTCAGACCAATTTTCCAATTTGTCAAAGTTGTTTTGAATTCTAATCCTGTCCTACAAAATGCTTGCAACCCCTCCCAGTTTGGTGTAATCTGTGGATTTCATAACATACTCTTCACTTCATTATCTAAGCCATTAATGGAAATATAGAATAGTACCAGACCCAAGACAGGCCCTTGAGGAACGCCACTGGATAGGTCCCCCCAGTTTACAGCAAATCATTGATGACTGCTTTTTACTTACGGTCTTTTAACCAGTTATGCGCTAACCTTATAATAATTTCAACTAGACCACTTTTCCCTAGTTTGCTCATGAGAATGTTATGTGGGACTGTGTCAAAAGCCTTACTAAAATCAAAATACATCATGTCTACATATCCATAGACCAGTAACCCTGTCAAAGACGGAAATTAGGTTGGTTTGGCATGATTTGTTCTTGACAAATCCATGCTGGCTCTTCCTTACAACCGTATTATCCTCCAGGAGCTTACAAATAGATTAATAATTTGTTTCAGTGTCTTTCCGGATATTGAAGTTAGGCTGCCTGGTTTATAATTCCCGGGACCTCTTTGTTCCCCTTTTTAACTATAGGTACAATGTTTATCCTTCTCCAGTTGTCTGAGTCCTGCACCATCCTCCCATGAGTGTGCAAAGGTAATATTTAATAGTTCCAGTATTGATTCAGCTAGTTCTTTAAGTACCCTAGGAGAATTTCATCATGCCCTGCTTGATTTGAATACATCTAACTTATCTAAATGTTCTTGAACCTGTTGTATCCTTATTCTGGCTAATGTTCCTTTCCCTTTGTTCATATTAATTGTGTTGAGTATCTGGTCACAATTAACATTTATAATGATGACTGAAGCAAAACAGGCATTAAACAATTCAGCCTTCCTGATGTCATTTGTTATCAGCTCTCCTTCCCTGCTAAGTAGTGGACCTACACTTCCCTTCATTTTTTTCTTGCTCATATTGTATTTATAGATCCTCTTCTTATCGTCTTTTATGTCCTTTGCTTGGTGTAACTCATTTTGTGCCTTCGCCTTTCTGATTTTGTCCCTACATGCTTGTGCTATTTTGTAGGATTGCTTTTTGATTTTCTGATCATTAAACAGCTTCTGATGGAGCCGTATTAGCCTCTTACTATTCTTCCTATCTTTCCTTTGCATTGGGCTAGTTAGCTGCTGTGCCTTTAATATTGTCTCTTTGAGACACTGTCAGCAATTCTGAATTCCTTTTTCCCTTAGATTTTCTTCACATGGAAACATACCAACCAGTTCAGTTCAAGTCTGCTTTTTGAAGTCCATTGACTTTATTCTGCCTTTCTTACTCCTTCCTTTCCCTAGAATCCTGAAATCTATCATTTCCTCATCACTTTCACCCAAATCCGGGATGATACTTTCAAAAACATTTTATTTAGGCATGATTTTGTTTATATATTTAATCTTCCTTATTTTTGTTTTTTAATTACTGGATACATTTTCTTTTGGAAGAGTCAGGGTGTAAACACTACATAAACGCAACAGATAAGGTTAAATGCACCTCAGGCTCCATGCAACCTGATGGTAGAAAGCCTGCCAGGAGAGGAAAGAAACAGCAATAAAAAGGAGAAACAGTCTTCCTTCTTCTGGGTGGTGAATTGTAGTGCTCCGGCAAAGTTCAAGTACCACACAGCACTAGCTGAGGAGGGACTGTTGCAAGGGTGACCCAAAATGCTTCCATTCAGTGGGTCCTTTCACATAACTCCGGCCAGTGGACTACTATGGAGTTCCTGGTAGACTTTAGAGCTCAAAATGTGATCTATAGCATTCTGGAACTCTGAAGTTAACCCAAAAGGTAAATAACAGTATCAGTTAACTCCTGTACATGCCACTGAACCAGCCTTAAAACACCTAGGAATTATGCTATATTGTAGTCTTTCATCTAGCATGTATTTATCTGGTATCTTGTTGTTTTAACAAATGCCACTCAACTGGTATAAACTGACATAGCTCCACCGGAGTCAATACATATATACTGATTTACATCAACCGAGGTTCTGAATGTTGGCCTTCACACTGCATGTTTTGTTTCTCTTTTCTGCACTAAATGCCCAGTATTCCAGGGGTTCTTTTCTTCTTGGTGATTTCACAGTGGTCCCCGCAGTCACTGGCATTATTACATTAATTCCCACAAATATAAAACATATCAGTTGCAGATCATCAAACACCTTATTGTTTTCATTATGCATAAGCAGAATTAACATAATGGTTGCTGTTTTTGAAAGTAGACAGTCAAAGTCGACTACTCATTTTAAGCAAAGACACACTGAAAACTAATATGGTACTACATACTAATGAAAATTATTATTTGTATTTTTGTTCAGAGTAGGTGGGTAAAGATAAGTTGCAGAAAATTAAAAAATCCCAACATTCTACTATGATTAGTAGGAAGAAGTAAAAAGCACCATTCAAAATTCATTTTAATTATGTTTTGTTTCATGCCTCAATTCCAGCTCTCAGCCAATGATTTGCAGGGTTAGAATGTTGAATAGTATCAGAGTGAAAACCAAACCACTGATTCATGGAAATTTAAGGAGTGAAAGTATTAGATAAATGTGAACATGTTTAAGCTAAAAAAAAAAAAAAATCTGTACTTATGTATGTAATGAGCATTTGTAGAAAACTCTCCAGCTCTTTTGTGGTGCTCTATACCCACTCCCACCCCACGCATTTGATTTTGAGTTCCATGAGCTTGATGGAATAAATTGCTCTCTTGTTAACCAATAAACATGATGTTCAGGGACTGTTTACATGTCAAGAAATCAATTCTCCTTTGCAATCCTAATGCGATCTTTTCCAGTGAATGGTTCCTTATATTTTACTTTGAGAGAGTACAGAAAACACCATGTATATTCCTAATAGGAAATGTACTATTGCATGCTCTCTACTTTACAGGTTGCCTTAGTTTTTAATTCCTGAAGACTTATTATTGCAAACAGGGAAATTACTAACACACTTACTTTGACATGTGGGTGCTTCACACAGGTTGTCCCCCACACACGCGCACAGCGTTCCTCCTTCCTATGTTCATAGAACTCTGGGTTTCTGAGGATTGCTACCCTTTGGCCATTATACTCAAGTGCAAATGCAGTGCAGCCATTCAGCCGTTCCTTATCTTCCGTAGCAACAGGGAGCACAATGGGAATGCTTAGGTTAATAACTCCATCTGTGATGAGAAAACCACCATATTTTAATATACTTAAAAAGGCTAGAGCATCACACACACACACACACACACACACACACACACACACAAATGGCTCTTATGAAAATGTTCTGGAAGAGGAAGTCCTAACCCAGGACTGACTGAATGATCATAGATGCTGGATCAATTGGTCTAATGAGCTCATTCAATTAACCACATGACCATACTGATTTTACTCTGGGGTTAGGTTTTTTCTCCATGTTTTTGCTTGGAAATATACCTATTGTTTCCTTATAAGCATTAAAATCCATAAGAAAGAATCATTAAACAATTTAACAGTTGTAACTGTGACAGTGATTACTTGGTCATCTAAGACAAATTATTTTGTTCTGGTTTGACCAATATGTAATACTCATGCCACATAGAGATTCTGTTGATTTAACACCCTGGAGATTTTACATGTGATGATTTTAATACTAGGTAGATTTTGCCATTCTTTTTTTCATTTTTTTTAAATAAAATGTTTATCATTCATTTATGTGTAGCAGTTTTAAATTAGCTTCATGCACAATCAGGTATTTAAAATGTAGTCATGTGTGATCCAACCAGGTAAATTTCCCTTTGTTTAAATCTTCCTGACTGAAACACGCTTTCACAAATTATTCAGAAGTATGTTTAAAAATTTAAAAGTTCAACCTCATATCAGGTCTATTTATTTAAATAATACCAACCAATACTCAAAGTTATCAATTAGTAAAGCCAATGTGGCAACAAAACATGGAATAATTTCTTAAATAAATCATTTTGGGTTATCGTATTCCAGCTTAATTACAATACACAGAACAACAATCACTTATGATATATGCAAATACAACTTGCAAAGTTATATGATTAGTATTCTCATGAACTCAGTTAATGGCCTATGGGAGGTCTGGTATTATGTATAACTGGTTGGATCATAAACAACTTGGTGCCAGTTCCAGTTCTAATTTAGATTTTATTTTTGTATGGCATTTTATATAATTTATGTTAAAATCTCTAAATTGTAATTATTTCCATAGCATATGGAAAACAATTAAATACATACCAACTAGAGCTATACCAACTCTACCCTTTCCTAGGGGAATAAAAACATAATTAACACCTATGTTTTTAATTTCCCCAAAAATAACTTTTACAATAATAGATTCAGGAACCAACTTCAAACAGCTATTGCATAATTTTTAGTTTGGATATTTCCTTGCACTGTCAAGACTATATTTTTTCCTCTTTTGCTGTCAACATAAATGTTACTCTGTATGGTTCAGTGCTATTTAATTTGCTACCTGTTTTCATAACACGTATTTTACCCCCAAAATGTTGAATGTGTATAGTTTCTCCATAATGAAATCTTCAGAAAATATATACATGACACGTAAGACAATCCAAGTTCTGGGTGCCAGCTGCATGCATTCAAAAGCATTCATTAGTAGAACTGATTGAAAAGTGGAGAGGGTTAGTTCTGTATAAAAATAAACAACATTTTCAGCTGAAAACTTGTTTTTTCAGCAAAAACTCTGTTTTCCACAGAAAGCAGACGCTTGTCAAAAAAAAATATTTCATTTAGTTGAAAACCCAATTTTCTGTTGAAGAACTTTTGACACTAAGTTTTCAACCAGCCCTATTAGACATGTTATTTTCTGACTCTGTCCTAATAATTTTGGAGCACACTACTTCTCATCTCTAAAGGGGAGAACAGCACCAGTCAATAAATCTGTGTGGCACTAATTTAATTAATATATCATATTAATATACCTTATGAGCCACTTGAAGGTAAATAAAATGAAATTACATATTTATACATGTTTGGAATGTATCTCTTATGCTACCACACACGTGACTTCTTGTTTCACAGGAGAGGTTAAATACTTTACAAGGCACTTCAGTATACCCTGCAGATACAGTGAAACATATTTAAGGCAGGGGTTTTTGTACATAGCCAAGTTCCTAAAATATAAGTGTGATTTATTACTGAGAGGTTATGGAATTCAAAATGTATTAGTAGTAGTAAAAACTGGTAACAAGAACTTGGACAGGTAAGTGCCAATGCTTCTACTGCTCACTTTATTCTGATTGCATCCTTTCAAGACATAACTACTTTTTGGTCAGTCCAAGGCTGAGGGTCCAATGTCTATGCTAATCAGGCAGGATGACTTGCCCACCTTTTTTTTGAAAGTCTAGTCCCAAATGTTTATTTAGGAACATATAATGGTGTCCAATGCCTCTGCGTCCAACCATTTTGCATCACTAAATACAACCAATAATAAAGAAATAAGGGCTTTGCAATGAAAGAAAATCAGAGAACCTCACTTCCTGCTCTTGAAATGTTAGTCAAAAGTCAGCTCAACAGATACACAGTGACCACCAAACTCAGACCACCAGGGGCAGCAGATGCCAGTGGCATGGGACTGCCACTGAAAATACTTTTGCTGCTTGTTTTGGAGAAGTTAACACACACAAAGAAAAAAACAAGTTCTGCAATAAGTGAGTCCCAGGTCAGTTAGGGCTCTACGCATCGTAACCAACAGTATGAAAAACAAAACAAAACAAGACATTCAGTACAAGCAACAGAGCACCGGTGCTGTGAACTCATCATGGAGCATCCCACTCAAGTGATGAGCCACTGCAATCTGATCCAAATGGTGCTTCATGGTGATATTCAAGTGTAGCAACAAAACAGTAGTTTAACCTGGAAGTTACAGAGGTGTGGATTATTGTGGTGAGGTCTGCATCAGAGCCACCTGGAAATCCAAAAGCAGGGATTATGGCAACGTGATCTTCAGACTGCAAACTGTATTGACAAAGCTACACTTGCCCTGTTCCCAGCTTCATCACTTTTGTCTCATGAGGTTGAACATAAATATTGATGAGACCAAATTAGCTTATCAGGCACTGGGATCAGCAAAAAGACCACAGTTGTGGATTTGATGAACAGGAGACATGGTTTTGAGTGTCACCTGCATATTAGCGATGCTGCAAGTCAAAATGTTGGTGGTACATATACGTGGAACAGGAGCGGTGACAACGTAGAACTCCACAGAGGGAAGCTTTTACAGTGGAAGAGTCAATATTAATTAGCCCCTTTTTAGCATGTCAGGTTCTGATTTTTCATTCCTTATTTACTTTGAGCAGTACCTTACTCTGTGAGTAGTCTCAGTCAGTGAAAGTGAGTTATTACTCTACATGAGGGTTTGGGGCCTCAGAGAGGAAAGATCAAAATTACTATTTCCAGCCATTCTTTCAAGCTTCCAAAAGCAAGTCAACAAAACCTTATGGTCAATTATGTCAACAGCTGCTAAAAGATCTAACAAAATCAACATGGACATCTTAACTGCGTGCCTGGTTAGGAAGTGACTCTACTAAACCCATTAGGGGGAGGGATAGCTCAGTGATTTGAGCATTGGCCTGCTAAACCCACGGTTGTGAGTTCAATCCTTGAGGGGGCCACTTGGGGATCTAGGGCAAAATCAGTACTTGTTCCTACTAGTGAAGGCAGGGGGCTGGACTCGATGACCTTTCAAGGTCCCTTCCAGTTCTAGGAGATGGGATGGGATATCTAAAAATCAGGAACAGGACCATCTAGTGTTCCCAGGCCAAGATGCAACTCTAGTTCATTCACCACCATCCCTTTGATTACCTTCTCCAAAACCAAGGATAGTTAGCCTTTCAGTATATTGCTAATGAGAGATGAAATTTCAGGTCCATGGTTATGCTTTTAAGCCTTAAGAAAGAAGACATAAAAATATCATCTGAAAACATATACAGGCTTCTGTTTCTAATGTACAGGTCTTCTTTCCTACAGGGACTACAAACTCAATCTGGCAATCTCCTTAGGCAGTGGCCTTGATATTGCATTTGTATTTAATTCAATACAGGAAAAGTTTACATTCAATATTCAAATATTTGAACTGCCAGTTAATGGAATCAGTGTATGTGGCATTGGGGCCCTTCCATAATAAAACAGACTATGTCCGTTTTCAAATTCTTCCACATAGTTAAATGCATCCACTTGCCATTCTCAAGGTTCTTTATAAAGCTATTTGCTCAGGTGCCACATTCATCGAGAGAGAGGAATTAAACAAACATTAAGTGTAGATTAATCTTTGGTATATAATTGACAACTATCATATTTCATTTAAACTTTTCAAACAATTTTTAAGGCTGTTCGGAAGTTTTAAAACAAAAAAATGTTGGAAGCAGGAAATCATACCATCCCTGAGGGTGCCAAAATGGATAACTTGCAAATATTCTGTCTCACGCATAAATCCTTTCAGTGGTGTGGCCCAGCCTTCACTCAGGACTTGGACCCACTGTAGATCCAACTGAAAAAAGAATCAGATATTACTTGTATTACCAGTTAATGCTTCAAAGATAGAACTGAAGGCTAAAGAAATCTAAGAACAATCTTGTGCATAAGTGCTACGACTTTCTTTAATATAGTACATTTATAAACACATCTTTCATTCAGAAGGATTCCCAAAGTGTTTTTGGTTTTGTTTTTAAGATTGTTAAGCAGAAATCTTCACCTCCCTTACATCCCTGCACCTTAATTTGCTTCAGTGATGTTGCTAACATTTGCACCTGTACTCCACTTGAAGTCACAAAAGGATTGGGTGCCATTTTGCACAGACAAAATGCATCCAATATAAGACACCAGGCTGAGCCTTTTACAATCTTTAGAAGATAAAATTAAGACTGGAGTACAGTTACCATAAGAATCATTTCTATAATGCTAATCGGAATAAACAGACTAAATCTGGATTTCAAAGTCCTCAATTTCATCTGACAAGGAGTCCTACAGTCAGGAGCAAGGGATCTAAACACTAATGATGCAACTTTAGTGGTACAGGATTCATTAATGTCAAAAAGAAAACATAATAAATGAAAAAACGTGTAGATAGCACTGTATAATTTACATGCTGCTGTTGTGTTGCTTTTTAATTTGTTTTTAACTCATAGTAACCCTTGAACCATTCACATTTGTGTAGCATTAGGGCTTGCATTAATCATACGGCTTGCAGTAATCAGAAAGCAACAGGATTCCACACACTTTGGAGATGTCTGCATTTTAACTTGTTTAGTACTTTGATAAAAGGGCTTATCAAGGTACTACACAATGCCATTTTCTTTATTCTCCCACCTTGGTAATCTCTAGAGTAGGCAGCATGTTAGCATCAGCTCGGGTCTGGTCAATCTTATTTTCAGGTACAAACAGTTCAAGAACATCCTTAATCACAGTTTTGGGAACAATGTTCTAAAAAGAAAAGAAATAAAGATCTTAGTTACCACACTAATTTTTAAACAAAATATACCAAAAGGCCAACATTTGAAAATATACTTTACAAACTGCAGGCGTTTTTTGGTACAAAACTACCTACTTGTGCTTGTAGCAGCTCCACAACCTGCTGGATACATTCACTCACTGTAGCAATGTTCGTCTTCAACACTAGTTCAGGAGATTCTGGTTTCTCATACTCTGAATCAATCCCAGTGAATCCTACACACAATTAAACCCAAGCCAAAATTTAATGAATGTAATAGTGAGCAGCCTAGGTATCAATAAAATAGTTAGCTACTGCACAAATGGCAAGAAAACATTCTTTCATTCACAGAACCCATGCTCAGAAATGGCATTGAGACTTCCTGTTTGGTCTATCAATAATGGACTTGACAATAAGGTTATAGCAATATGATGCTCTATGCTACAGGAACAATCTTTATTTGCCCACCTATGGAGATGTGTTACTAGCAACACTGCAAATACCAGATATACAGCTCTTAATGCCAACGAGAGAAAAAAGGGATGTGTTTGCTATCAGAAAGCAAGGGGTAAAGAAGCCTAACAAGGAAGAAGGTAGTCTCCAAATAACAAGGGTCCACGAGCAATTGTTTAGTGGAGGAAGGGAAAATTGCTATTTCAAAAAAGGGAAAATTATTATGCCAACTTTTATACAGAAGCTCGACAACATTAGCTTTACTTTACAGGCCTTAAAGCAGTGTTGTTGCAGAGAAGATTCAGCTGTCTTGTGATACATAGTTGTAACTGGGTGGAAGACTAGCAAGCTGCATAGAGATGCACAACTCCTGTGTTGAATAATCTTCATGTCATATACCTGAATGATGGGGCAGTATAAGTGTAACTGAGTCATACTAGCAGGTGGATCTTATTAGTTCAAATCAAGAAAGAAGAGATGTTGGGGTATCTTTCTTTGGACGTTTAGGGAAAAAGCTAAGGCTGAGGTTTACATTCGGTTGTTATTTGAGATAGCATTAAAATCAAACCCCAGGAAGAGGTTAAGTTTGGACTATGTGCATATTCTCTTCAGCACAAGGTAGAAAATCCACCTGTTTTCAGTACTGGTCTCTTTCCCAATGTGAATGTTCTACATTTCACCCCCTGTTCATAAGAACATAAGAACGGCCATACTGGGTCAGACCAAAGGTCCATCAAGCCCAGTATCCTGTCCTCTGACAGTGGCCAATGCCAGGTGCCCCAAAGGGAATGAACAGACATGTTATCATCAAGTGATCCATCCCCTGTCACCCAATCCCAGCTTCTAGCAAACAGAGGCTAGGGACACCATTCCTGCCCATCCTGTTCACCTTTCTCACTCCTATGTTTCCGTTCCTCAGCGTGTTATTGTTGGGCAATTCAACAATAGTCTGCCATAAAAAAACGTAACCTCATTCTAAGCACAGATATTACGTTGAGTGTGATATTATATATTATGTGATTTCTTGACCTGCTATGGAAAACTCACACTTTAAGAGAATCTCTCCTTTTGGGGAGAGGTTTATTGTCTTTCCCTTCTTTTTACTCCATTCTGGAACAATTTGTATAGTGGAGGTGCTGGAAGCCATAGAACTAAACTGTAAACGCTGTATATAATGGAAATCACTTCAAGCCAGGAGGTGCAGGAGCACCCCCAGCACCTCTAGTGCAAGATCTATGCCCTGGAGCTTCTCCCTTACCCTGCACAGAGGGATTGAGTTAAAAAATAAAGTTAGAACTTTGAGACTTTAAAACTGTTCCAGATTAGTTTATCAGAATATTGCAGATTCCCAATCACACTAGCTATAATGTATCTTGTGTGACTTCACCCAGCATTAAAACAACATAGGAATAAGTACATTGGTAAGTAAAGAATTTTAACAATGACCAGATGAATTAAGGTGAAAGGAACTCTCCGGAACAAATATTTCAGTGAAATATTTACCAGTTTCTTCATTAAAAATAAAAAAGCACCTTTTCTAGCTCAATAGATTTCAATAGTTAAAGGATGTATCCATATTTTTCTTCCAAAGTGCCTTTATCAAATCTAGCAGGCACGCTTGAATGGATTTAAATTTTCCAATTTTAAAATTTACAAAAGCACCTAAGTGACTCAGGAACCTAGGTCCCATTTTCAAAAGTGACTTGGGCACTTAGAAGACTAAGTCCCATTCAGTTTAAAGAAACATACGTGCGTAAGTGCCTGGGTAACTTCTGAAAATGGGACTTAGGTTACTAAAGGCTAGATCCACAAAGGGATTTATGTGCCTAACTGCCACTTTAAGTGCCCAAGTCCAAATTTAGATTCCCCATAACCTCTGCTCTGCTACTGCCAACCCTTTGAGCACCTACATTTCCGCTAGTGAAATCCCCATGGGGCCTAACTATCTGCCATTGGGCACGCACACAGCCACCTACATACGGACACTCAGGTGGCTAGCTCATACCTAAACCTCAAAGAGATCCTCAGACTAGGTGTTTCTCCATCTATGTCACCTGATCAGTTCTCACACAATGTAATGGTGGTACTATTGTCCTGTTATATTCAATAGCCCAGTTGTTAGAGCACTCATTCAGGATGTGGAAGACCCAGATTCATATCCTCCCTCTGCTTGATGTGGAGCAGCGATATGAACTCAAGTCTCCCACCTCCCAGATGAGTACTCTAACCAATGGGCTATGAGATATTCTGATTTGGGTTTCCCTCAGTCTTTCCTATTGAAGCTGTTCCGCTATGTACAAATAATAAGTCATTGGGTCAAGGAATGAATGAGAATGATTCAATAGCCCAGTGGTTAATGCACTCAGCTGGATTGTGGGAGACACATCTTCAAGTCTCTGATCTAATAACTGTTTAAACAAAGCAGAATAGTTTCAACAGGGGAGACAGAGAGGATTGGTTCAAATCCCTGCTCCACATCAAGCAGAGGGGATTTGAACCCAGGTTTCCCACATCCTAGATGAGTGGCTTAACCATTGGGCTATTTGGTATAGTAAAGCAGAACAGGTAGCACCATCACCAACACCATTTCCACAGCTGTGAATCCAAAACTGCTAGGAGGTGTTCCCTGCAGCCTGGACTTAGGTGTCTGTGGCCATGTCTACACTACTAGTGCTACAATGGCATAGTTATGGTGCTGTAGCTGTGCTGCTGTAGAAGATGCTTTCCACTACAACAGAAGGATATTTTTCCATTGCTATAGACAACCTACCACTCAGAGTGGTGGTAGCTAGGTTAACGGAAGCATTCTTCAGTTGACCTAGCTGCATCTACATTGGGGATCAGGTCAGCATAGCTGTGGTGCTCAGGGCTGTGAATTTTTCTCACTGCTGAGTGACACAACTATATTGGTTTCAGAGTAGCAGCCGTGTTAGTCTGTATCCGCAAAAAGAACAGGAGTACTTGTGGCACCTTAGAGACTAACAAATTTATTAGAACATAAGCTTTCGTGGGCTACAGCCCACTTCTTCGGATGCATATAAAATGGAACATGTATTGAGGAGATATATATATGCACACGTACAGAGAGCATGAACAGGTGGGAGTTGTCTTACCAACTCTGAGAGGCCAATTAAGTAAGAGAAAAAAAAACTTTTGAAGTGATAATCAAGATAGCCCAGTACAGACAGTTTGATAAGCAGTGTGAGAATACTTACAAGGGGAGAAAGATTCAATGTTTGTAATGGCTCAGCCATTCCCAGTCCTTATTCAATCCTAAATTGATTGTATCTATTTTGCATATCAATTCCAGCTCAGCAGTCTCTCGTTGGAGTCTGTTTTTGAAGTTTTTCTGTTGTAAAATAGCCACCCGCAGGTCTGTCATTGAATGACCAGACAGGTTAAAGTGTTCTCCCACTGGTTTTTGAGTATTATGATTCCTTATGATCCCCAACTAAAACCTCTCCAGGGCATCATCAAAGATCTACAACCTATCCTGAAAGATGATCCCTCACTCTCACAGATCTTGGGAGACAGACCTCTCCTCGCTTACAGACAACCCCCCAACCTAAAGCAAATACTCACCAGCAACCACACATCACTGAACAAAAACACTGACCCAGGAACCTATCCTTGTAACAAAGCCCGATGCCAACTCTGTCCACATATCTATTCAAGTGACATCATCATAGGACCTAATCACATCAGCCATACCATCAGGGGCTCATTCACCTGCACATCTACCAATGTGATATATGCCATCATGTGCCAGCAATGCCCCTCTGCCATGTACATTGGCCAAACCGGACAGTCTCTACGCAAAAGAATTAATGGACAAAAATCTGACATCAGGAATCATAATACCCAAAAACCAGTGGGAGAACACTTTAACCTGTCTGGTCATTCAATGACAGACCTGCGGGTGGCTATGCTCTCTGTATGTGTGTATATATATATCTCCTCAATACATGTTCCATTTTATATGCATCCGAAGAAGCGGGCTGTAGCCCACGAAAGCTTATGCTCTAATAAATTTGTTAGTCTCTAAGGTGCCACAAGTACTCCTGTTCTTTTTACAACTATGTTGATGTACATTTTAAGTGTAGACCAGGCCTAAGTCCCTTTGAAGTGTAGAGCTTAGGCCTCACCCCTCTCCTTGGCAATTCCTCCTAGCTAACTTAGACAGCTCATTGTGCCAGCTTTTGTGGATCCCATTCTTAGGCGCCTAACTCTCCCTATGCATTGTATAGGGAGCCTAGGTGATTAACTCAGGACTCTGGGTGCTCCTAGGCAGCAGGGTGGCTAAACCTTAGGCATTGCAATGCTGAGTCTAAGTTCCCTTTGTGATTCTAGCCCCTAAGTCACTTTGACAGTTTTGAAATTGTTACTTATAAGAATAAGTTTCTGTGTAAATGAATACTGCTAGCATTAATAATGTAAACGTACACAAAGGGTTTGCACCACTTAAGAGTGCAGATATTAGTCTGTTTCTATGCCCCTTGTTTCCACCACCTTCCAACAGATGGCTGGGGATTTTTCCTTTTATTTAAAGAGGTAGCAACGCTGGCTCTCAGCACTGTTCACTGTGATGAGAAGAGAAAAGGGAGGCAGATAAAAAGAAGATACTGAGATATCATTAAACATAAACTGTTTACCACACCTTTGATTTCTCCAGCCCTTGCTTTTTTGTAAAGGCCTTTCACATCTCTGCTTTCACAAATATTTAGAGGAGCATCTACAAAGATTTCAAAGAAAGGAAGACCAGCCATTTCATGAATTTCCCTTGCATTTTGACGATCCTGTAAGAAGCAAGGGGAGAAATCATAAGCAATTCCACAATTGAATTCTCAGTGGGGTGTTGCTAAATATTTTATCTGGTCACCAATACCTGCCTAGAGTTGGATTTTTCTAACAGAAGGGTACAGGCCATATTCATCCATTTTAAAATGTTATATATATTAAATATATTCTTACTAAGAGAAAGAAGTTCCTTTTCACATAATGTTTAATAAAAATCACTAGTTTGATCTAGATTCATCTTTTTAATAGCAGTTTAGAACATCTATCTTCACTTAGCAGGATGGCAGAATCTTATACTTTGAATGACTATTTATTAACTAATCCTTGTTTTAAAACAAAAATTATAGATAACCAACTGTATTGACCTGATATTAGCAGATTACGGTCATTATTATGAAGCAAACTAAATCACAAGTATAACAAAACTTCTTAGAATAACTACATCAGCATAATTATACCACTATAAAGCCCTGTACACCTTCCTCCAGTTTTCTATTTTTCAGGGAACTAGTGATTATGAATCTTTTGAGTGAAATTTTTACTTTTAACTTTTTACACTTATTAACTGAAACCTAGTTTTCTATATATTTTTTAATATCAATGTGTTATGCCAGTTTACATCCAAGCAAACCAAGGGAACTTATTTTATATACTTGTGATTTAAAAAAAAAAAAAAAAAAAAAATGAATAGGGGAAAAAATAAAGCGAACCTGTGATGGGGTGAAACCCATCACAGGCTGGAAAGGGGTTAATAATTAATTATGGAACAGTTACAATAGATGTATCTACTTAGCTGCTTCTCAGCCACAGGGGGCAGGATTGGGAGGCATCAGGTGATAACTTAATGGACACTCAGGCCCCATAATGGACACTCAGGCCCCATAAAAGGGAGAAGAGTTTAATCTGAAGGAGGAAACTAGAGGGAGCAGATAGGAAGGCAAGTTCCTGCAAAGAGCTGAAGTGCCAGAGACTACTGTGGACTTGAGGCCTCAGTAAGACTTTGGTGGGATCAAGAGTGTTTGATACCAGAGCTGAGGTGAGGCAGTGGAACCCCAGGGAAAGGGGGTGAGCTCCAGACCCAGAAGAGAGGTTGATTCTTGGCGACTTTAGATTACACTGTGACATCTGTTCCCCCAGAAAGGGTCAACTAGCTGCTTCTCAGCTGGAGGGCTACGTGGTATGCAAAGACAGATGGCCTGCAGGGAACACCAGAGAGAAACATCCCAGTGACATCA
Organism: Trachemys scripta elegans; assembly: GCF_013100865.1. Taxonomy (NCBI): domain Eukaryota; kingdom Metazoa; phylum Chordata; order Testudines; family Emydidae; genus Trachemys; species Trachemys scripta. Next base: position 91,601,431 of record NC_048304.1, on the reverse strand, counting down.
GACCCTGAAATAAGGGTGGTGATGAGTACACTAAACTGTTGTGTCTGAACTACAAGATATAAATTACACTCTTTAAAAGCGCCTCTTTTCCTAAAAATTCTAGTAATGAATTCTAGTAGTGAGAGAGCCAATGGACTCTCTGCAGAGACCCCATTTTGTCGAGTAAATATTGGAATATACTTAAATAGGTTTACCTTTGCAAAAGGGGAAATGAAACTAGTTATGCAAACAAGACCAGCATCGGCAAATAGTTTGGCAACCTCGGCAACACGGCGGATGTTTTCTTCTCGGTCATCAGTTGAGAAACCTAGGTTTTTGTTCAGACCATGCCGAATGTTATCCCCATCCAGAGAGTAGCAAGGCATGCCACGAGACAGCAGATATTCTTCCAGAGCAAAGCCAATAGTTGTTTTACCGGCACCAGAAAGACCTGTTAGAGAGGACAAGTAAGGCATACCGATGTTCATCCGGCGTATTAAAAAAACAGAAAACTAAACAGTAATCTAATTAATTAAACATTAGCTCCTAAATGAAAATCTAGACTAGAGAAAACAGATTACATATTTGAGGTAGATTAGAGGCATGAGACAGACAACAATAGCCATAGCAGTTGTATACCTAGGCCCTGATAATCTCTTGTACTGCAGTTGAAGAATGGGATTTTTTGCAAGCAGACTAATTCCATGAGGAAATCCTCCTGGAGACTCACTCACATCTCTCTTTCAGGGGAGAACACAGGGTTTGGGCCCCTCTTTTCTCCTGTGAAACAGATGCATTCAAACCTGCCAAATACCCAGGGATATGTAGGAGGCCAGGCCGTCACGTGGAGACCCCTGTACCCTCGCTGGGCTGTGATAGTTGGTGGGAAACAGGGCCTGGGAGCCTGCTGTCTTCTGAAAAATCAAAGTGCCGAGATCATATCCCCATTACTGGTCATGCCTCTTGTCCCAATCCCCCTGCACGGACCTGAGACTGCACAAAGAGCAGTCCATGAGGTCTATGTTGGAGGAAAGACAGTTCTGTGGAGGCATCCAACCCCCTTTTCTTTTCAGGAGGGTTCAGATCCATGCACTGGAGACTGCTCCGGGAACGGAGTCAGGACAGGAGGGTTAGCTAGGGACAGGAGCACTTCAATTTACGTAAGACAACAGAGTCAGTCACTAACTGATAATCTAGGAAAGTTATTTAGAAACCCTCAAATGTACTTCCATTATTGCCTAACCCTTTAAAAATTAAAATAATAGAAAGTTATGGTAAGATCCCTGTATATTTCAAAGAAGAAACATCACCAAATGAAATTAAAATGCTTCACATACAGTACATATAAATTATATATGAAAGGGAATAAACAGCACTGGATGACTTTCAGCTTCAGGAATAACCTTAAACTGATTTAGTCTTTTTCACCTAAATGATTGGTATTCAGTAACTTTTTTTAAAACTAAACCCTTTTTAATAGAATTGTCAGTACACAAGCTGATATGAACATATGATAAAGTGGTTCTCCGAACATTATTGAATGTGTGTTTTCCTATATTCCAGCTGCCAAACAAAATATACCAAGAGTTACCAAGCAAACAAACCTGATAAACGATTAAAAGTAGTAAGAGAATTGTGTAAACATAACTGGAACAGCATACAGAGTACAGTTGTGACTTACCCTAACCTGGGAGGGAAGTTTCCCCCTGGAGAGAAAAAAACTGGAAGAAAGGGGGGAAAGTAATCCCTTCCCCAAAGTTTCATGAAACAAATACAATGTGACTCACATTGTCAGCATTATTTATTCTCTATACATACAAAGCCCACACTGTTATATCATATAGCAGGATATTTTAAATCCCAGGAAACTGTTTTTATTTCAGCTGTGTATCCAGGTCAGAAGAGTTTCCTAGGTCCCATTAGTATCAGTTTATGCAGGTCAAGTTAAAATAGACCTCTTTACACCTTGCACTAAACTCTACTTGGATTATTGACATACATAAATGAATTTCAAATTATACTCATCCAGCACCAGTGAGCAACACATTTCACACATCCATTTGCAGTCTCAATAAGGCTTAAAATACCTGTTAGCCACACTGTGCAGCCTCGAAATCCACCTCTTGTACCCACAACTTGGCCTCTTTTGCTCCTGCTGACATGATGAGCTTGATATACAACATTAGTGGCTCTTTGGATATTCTACACCCAAACAAAAACAAAAACAAAACAAAAGTTTATTGTTTCATACTGCAGAACAGAAAAATCCAAAGGGAACTGGCAAGAGGAGAAAATTCAAATTCAGAATATTCAAAATGAAAAAGGAGGTTATTTACAGTAAAGCACAAAGGAAGTATGTTTGCAGTGTTTCTGAATAAATAGTGGATAGCTTTACATGGAACTCAGGCAACTGTTCAAAAACGGGGACAAATAACCAAATAAGATGTCTGTCTTTGGTTTCAGATGGATTTAATTCAATTCAATTGTTTTTCTAAGATCCCTAATTCAATTTTTCTTTAAGTTTCTTTTTATCTTTGATCCCCTCATTTCGAGCCGGTCATACTAGTGCATTTTTATATGTTGCCACTGCCTATGAGTACAGCAGGAATTTCCTGGTAAAGCTGATATGAAATTTAATCTGCATATGGATTGCTGTAGATAGGGTGCTCGGAGGTAGCGACTTGCCCTCAGGCACATGTACTGCATAAAAAAGGAAATGTGGATGCAAACTGTCTTATTTCTCAAATTCTGTGCATGTGTAAAGCACATTTATAGTTGTTTACATAGTGTAAACCAGCGGTTCTCAAACTGTGGGTCATGACCCCATTTTAATGGGGTCACCAAGGACTGCCATTAGCCTTGCTGGGGCCCAAGGCCGAAGCCCGAGCCCCACTGCCTGGGGCCAAAGCCCAAGGGCTTCAGCCCCAAGCGTGTGTGGGCTCAGGTTACAGGCCCCCCACCTGGGGCTGAAGCCCTTGGGATTCGGCTTTGGGTCCCCTGCCAAGAGCAGAGGGTCTCTGGCTTTGACCCTGACCTTCCCCCCTCCCCCAAGAGCTGCAGGACAATTTTTTTGTTGTCAGAATGGGGTAGCGGTGCAATGAAGTTTAAGAACCCCTCGTGAACATTTAATGCTGTCAATTTACTTGAAACTTAAACTGACAGCTTAAATTGCTGACACTTATAGCCAGTAAATTGACTGCTTCAATGGTTTATATTATGTAAACAATTAAAATAATACTTTATTGTGCTAAGGTCAAAGGATAGAATCCTCCTCGTTCTGGCCCTAGAGGAACCGCTGCTTTGGCCAGTGTCTCTGCATAATTCTGAAACCACTGGCCATGCTTTAACCCCCTTTTTCCCACTGTCAAGAGTCAGAGTTCTCCTGCTCAGCCTCTCCATACTGCACCCACTTTACCATGGAATATCAGTGGCTGCGTTGCATTTAGGATCTTCTGTGCTCAGAGGGTAGGATGGGGTCGATTTTATTTTGAACAGCAATGTTCATTTTTGCGTAAATCACATTTATACTTAAATTGTGGTTTGGAAATATTCATACATTCAAGTTGTGGTTAAATTGCAGAAGCATTTCACTTCACATCACCCATTCTCTCTCTCTCTCTCACACACACACACACACACACACACACACCCCCCTGTCTTTTGCTGGCAGTGATTATCGGCCGGTACCACTGCCTATTATTAAAGTTGCTTGACACTTCCTATTTTAAGAACCTGTTTTCAGTTATTTATAACTTTGCCAAACTAATCATTTAGGCTCACATTTTCCATGCATAGGAACCAGTGGGGGTTGGGAAGAAGGTTAGAGGGAGGGCAGCCAGCTCTGATAAGGAACAGGTATGGGGGAAGAACCTGGACCAGCTGGATAAAGAGACTAGGACAAGAAGCTGGGGAGGAGGGGTGAAGATTGGACAAAGAGCCTGGGGATGGAAACTGGGATTGCAAGCAAGTGTAGATGAGGGTGTGTGTGTGTGTCTGTGTGAGTGAGAGAGACTGGAGCCCACCAGGGGCTCAAAGTCAGATTGGAGAGGAGCGAGGAGGAAGGGAGAGAGATACTGGAACTAGAACTAGAAGGTAACAAGACTGGGGACAAAGTGGCAGGGGGAGGGGGAAGGAAGAATGGTAATGAAATGGGAACTGGGACTAAGGGAGGGAAACAGAGATTTGGATGGGGAATCCAGAGTGGGGAGACTAGGACTTGTTGGGCAAGCACACTGAGACTAGGATGAGAGGCCTGAGGAGAAAAAATAGTATCTGATCATGTACTCATAGACTGTATCACAATGCATAGGTACCAGTGGAGGAGAGGGGAAATTAAAGTTGTACCGGCATCCTTCATTCTGGCATTTTCTAACATTAGAGTGCTTGACTTTGCAACCTTAATAATAGTCTTTTGACAGAGTTTTTGTGTGTGTAATATAGGTCTCTCCCACTAAATAGGGCTCTGGATTCCAGAACATCTCTCCTAATTTAACAGTGCAGTACTTCCTGTCCATATACTATCTTTCAACCAAAAATCAGAGGCTACGTTGCAGCCATTATAGAAACTAGGCCTTTGTTTATCCCCCGTATAAACTTGCTTTGTTGCTGTTCTATTAATTGGCTCACAGTAAACTAATTGATTTGAGCAGGAGTATTTGTGGCACCTTAGAGACTAACAAATTTATCAGACCTGCGGGTGGCTATCTTACAACAGAAAAACTTCAAAAACAGACTCCAATGAGAGACTGCTGAGCTGGAATTGATATGCAAACTAGATACAATCAACTCAGGATTGAATAAGGACTGGGAATGGCTGAGCCATTACAAACATTGAATCTATCTCCCCTTGTAAGTATTCTCACACTTCTTATCAAACTGTCTGTACTGGGCTAGCTTGATTATCACTTCAAAAGTTTTTTTTCCACTTACTTAATTGGCCTCTCAGAGTTGGTAAGACAACTCCCACCTGTTCGTGCTCTCTGTATGTGTGTATATATATATCTCCTCAATATATGTTCCATTCTATGCATCCGAAGAAGTGGGCTGTAGCCCACGAAAGCTTATGCTCTAATAAATTTGTTAGTCTCTAAGGTGCCACAAGTACTCCTGTTCTTTTTGCGGATACAGACTAACAAGGCTGCTATTCTGAAACCTGTCATTAATAGATTTGAGACAACTGTCTGGATACCACTGAGCTTTGCCTTCTTAAAAGGGTTGGTTTCCTTCTGATCCAGCTGAAGAAATGGTCTGATAGGGAAAAAAGTACAAATATTTTCTGCCCAAACAAATTCTGCACGATAGCTGGGTTTACGAGATATACACATATGGTATATGAACGATCACAGGTTCTTAAACTTTGCCATGACATTCCACCCCATGCTATAAAAATATTTACTCTTCTTCTGATGTTAGAGAAGGGAACTAATAATATTTCACTTGCCCCAGAAAAGTTGTAAGAGAAGACAAAAGAACAAGGAATGGGAGAGAGAATAAAATGGGAAAAATATTTTCAACGTATTGGCAAGGCAGCCTGTATATTGTTCCTGCTTGTTGGGTCATTAACATTCTTAGCACTCAGCAAACAAATAAGCATCTATTGAAAAAAATCAATATTTATTAAACTACAGAGGTGTTGGCTTCTGTAGAATTTTAATTGAAAAATTATTCACGCTACCCTGTTCTTGCTATTGCCTTCCACTGAAGAGGTCAGTCTTTCCAGAGAGATCACCCTGACAGAGAAACACTTATTTACTGTATTCCAAGTTTCATGCTAATTTTAAAAGTATTGATTAAATTTTCAAAAACTGGGCTCATTTCTGTGTCTAAAAACCATGGCCGCAAGTTTGCACTTCCAGTTACTTATGGAAACCTAGATCTCCAGGTACCTGATTTTCATGTACTATTAGGTACGTAAGTATCCAAGTGACAATAATGCACTTTTGAGTGTATATGCAATTGTGAATCTAAAAATGCCCCTCACATAGGGTGGCCCAAGGTAAGCAGAGCTGAAAATCAGGCCCAATTATAAAAAAAAGTCTCCAGATTTACAAGAAGTAATAAATTCCCATTCTTGCGTCCATGTCACAATTTCACGTCTTGATGGGAAATCCCAAAGCTAAAAAGTTTTGAGGGCTCCTGTCTCAACCACAGCAGGTGATACATTCTATCCCTTCTGGGAATCCACAGCTCCTACTGCCTCAACTCCCACTTCCTATTTTAACTGCTGCTGCTGCTGGCAGAGCGGTTCTCAGGGACTGACTCAGCAATCATTTCATTGGTTAGGATCGGTTCTTTTTCAGTTTTTTCTCTTTGTTGCTACTATCCAGGCTAAGTACATTTGCCATTTCTTAAAGCAGTTCTTTGCTGCTACTATGTCCCCATGGTAGGGACAAACAAGCAAGTACCACCATCTGACAAGAACCAATTTCTGGCCAATTAAATGCACTGGTTCCCACTACATTGACACACATTAGTTGCTCCAAAATAAGGCCCTCACCTAGCATCATCTCCTGGAACACAGGTAACAGTTCAGCATAGCTTTGGGTACAGAGGCGCCAGTGAATCAGTTATGGATGAGTCTATTCTGAGCTTGTTAGCTGGGCAGGTGAGGCAGAATTTGAAACACAGACATAGTGTTGCCAACTCTTGCAATTTTATCATGAGTCTCATAATATGACGTGTTTTTCTTAAAGCCCAAACTCCTATTATCATGCAATTACGTGAGAACCATAGCTTTCATTTAAAAAGAAAGTTAATTTCTAGCCCTCAGGGTTGAGGAGGAAAGCATGAAGATTTGACTGATCCGAGTGTACCCAAAAAGCCCAGAAACCAGAAGTAAAAAAAATTATAATCTTTATTTTTAAAGATCTTGTGATTTCTAAGCCAAACTCATGATTTTTCGTCCTGACATGATTTTTAAACACCTGGGATTGGCAATACTGTAGTAAGCAGTTTCACCAACTCTCATGATTTTAGTACAAGTCTCATAAAAGTTAGTTTTTTCTTTAGAGCTCCAGCTGCTGGAGTCATGTGAATGCATGAGAATCTCAGGTTTTCATTTTTCTAAACCACATTCTTAGCCCTCATAGTTGGAGAAAAGCTTGAAAATGTGACTTGAGTGTAATTAAGGCTCAACAACCAGAAGGCAAATATAAGAACTCACAATGTATTTTTTTAAATCCTGGTTTTTAATCCAATCTCATGATTTTTTGTGAGTACTTGTGAATATTATATATATAAAAATACCAAACAAATATATATAAATAACAAACATTTGGCAGTACTGAGAATGTATCATAGCAGTGCAACTTTGGTCATCCCTTAGTTTCAGGCTTCATCATTTGAGCAAGTGCTAAATGCACATGGCATCAAGGTATCCAAGAGAGAAGTCTGTCAGAATTAACAACTATTACCAAAGATAAAAAGCAGTATTTATGATGTACTACGATTTAGCATAATTTAAAAATACAGACTCAAACTGCTAATGACTATCCCTACAGAGCACAGAGATCCTCAGTGAGTGTCTGAAGTCACCCCCTTTCCAGGGTTTGGCTTTACTGGTAAGCCGAAAAACAAATAAAACCCCAGAACATAAACCTCTGCTGATACTTCCTCCTCAAGCCAGGCTGTTAGTATGGTTTCCTTTCAGGACCTCCTCCGTTCTAGAACCCTAGTTTTCTCTTATTCAAAAAGAAATATTCCCACAACCTGCACATTCTCGCTGCAGCTAATGTACTTAGCAACAGAGCCTAGGGTGATTCAACGGAAAAACCCTGCACTCCTATACAGTCTCTTATAGGCTACATCTACACTTGGAGCTGGGTGCGATTCCCAGCTCACATAGACAGACTTGTGCTAGCATGCTAAAAATAGTAGTGTAGCCGTGTCTCCCTAGGCAGTGGCACAGGTTAGTCACCTCAAGTACAACCCCCCAAAAACTCTGTGGCAGCTAGCCTCTGGTGCCACTGCTCATGCTACTGCAACTACACTATTTTTAGCATTCTCAGATGAGAGCTATCACAAGCATGCGCGTGAGCAGGGAATCACACACAGACGTAGCCCTAGTCTGCTAGATTTCAAACACTCCTACACCAAAACAAGAGTACCAATATTGTGAGGGATTGTTTGCAGACTGAAGGAAACACGACAGATGGTTTTCATGGGAAAGTTAAGTGAGGGAAAAATATGTTGAATATCTTTGCAAAATAGAATATGTTCTTCAGAATTTTGTACCACTCTCTTTAGTAGCAGTTTGTCTGTTACACACAATTTTATAAAATAGTTTTTCAATATGTAAATCTGGTGGAACTATCCTGCTCAAGACAAACCTTGTTGGTGACTATACTTCACAAAGGGTATGTCTACGCTACCCGTCGGATCAGCGGGTAGCGATCGATCTATCGGGGATTGATTTATCGCGTGTAGTGTAGACGCGATAAATCGATCCCCATCGCTCTCCCATCAACTGCTGAACTCCAGCAGTGCGAGAGGCAGAAGCCAAGTTGACAGGGTAGCTGTGGCCGTTGATCCCGTGCCGCGAGGATGCGAAGTAAGTAATTTTAATTTGATCTAAGATACGTCGACTTCAGCTACACTATTCTTGTAGCTGAAGTTGCGTATCTTACCTCGATTCTCTGCCCCCCCCCCCCCCCCCCAGCGTAGACCAGGCCAGAGGCTCAAGAATTAAAGTAGGTTCCTGGACATCTTATAGAAGTAACAACAACAAATAGGGAAAATTGCTTGTTGGTCAGCTATTAATCTCTACTGCATAACCATCAAACAGCATTTTTTCGCTCCACAAGATTCTCTAAGAACTGTGTACACAAAGCACCATGAAATGAACTTGGAAAATCCTGCAGCCCATTTACAGTTCTATAGCCTGCAGGAAATTCCAGCCTGAGACCAAAATCCTGTTTGACTTTGTCTTGCATATTTTTTGTTCACGTTTAGCTGACTCATTCTTAAAGAGAAAAAAAACTTTTAGAAACTGTATTATGTGTTGAGAGAATTCAAACTCTCCCCCCTGATGTCCCCTATGGTAATCCCTCCCTCTGGAGTTTCAATACACAGGTTAAAATTCTTGCTGTCAAACATACAGAAGATAAATACAGCAGAAGTACAGTAAAGCAATACAAAACTTTTTCTAGTTGGGTAGATTGAGAGGACACGACAAGACAGACTGTTCACCAGGAAATACTGATTTAATCCAGAATGACTCATCATCTTAAAACTGGCTTAGGAAGTCAGATCTGAAACATTAACAACTAGAGTGAAACCAAGAATGTCGTCGCCAGAAGTCAAACATTGGCATCTTGTGAATAAATCTTTGAAAAGATTCTAAACCCAAATTTTTAGCCACAAAAAGTGGACACTATGACAAAAGAATGTTTCTTGATACTTATGTTTCAGTCAGTGGTGCAGCTTTTTTTGGGGGGGGGAAGAGATAGTTTAATGAGAATCTAAGCTATTTTAAAAACACTTTCATTTCTAGCTCTTAAAATGGCCAAGTAAATCTTTTAAATGTGACTCGGAGGTAACCTATGTAGTGCAGGCTGAGTCTGAGATAGAGAGTCCAAAACAATAACTGTAGGAGAAGCATTAACTTCCAACCATCATCTCAAAGCAATGTTAACTCTGAACTCTAACTACTGCAGGAGGACAATTTAACGTCAGTGTTGTTAAATATTTATTTCACCGTCTAGATAGCGGAGGAAAGATCGAGGACCTGAGCCTCTCACTTCAAATCCTAGGAGGCCTGAGTGAAGGGAGCCAATTTTGGGAACTGAAGACAAATCTGTATTAAACAATTTTACCACGGTTGCATAATGTTGCAAACAACTGAGTTAGCTAACACAATGCTGCCTATGACTGAGTAGTCAATGTAGATCAGGACAAACTGTTCAACACTTCGTCAGTTATCTCTAATTCATCCTGTTCCAGTAACGTCCAAACACGTCAAAACTTTCTTGTGTAGACACGGACTAACTTGGATACATTTGGGGAAGGCAATACAAAAAGCTGGCAAGTGCCACCTCCAACTTCACATCTCTGGATAACACCCTTGCAGGCAGGACATAGAATGGAAACAACAATGCCCACTCTGAAGAATTAGATCCTCCTGACCATGGATATCTATTCTCATACAACTAGATCTGTCCATGATGCTATCAAACATAATCTACTATAATCTTATCTCAAAGATGCAACAGGGATTAATGGAAAAGAACAGATGGTTCCAATCTTTTTAAGAGAGACAAGATGGGTGAGACAATACCTTTTACTGGATCAATTTCTGTTGGTGAAAGGGACAAGCTTTTGAGTTTACACAGAGCTCTTCTTCAGATCAGAGAAACTAGAGTGTCACAGCTAAATACAAGGTGGAAAAGATCATTTAGAGTAAGTAGTTAACACATACTTCAAGCAACCATTCCAGGCGAAGTGGTCTGTTAACACCTTGCCAGTCATAGGCAGAAAAGGTGAGGGCAGGGGGAAGCAGCTGGAGGGGGTTGTTAGTGGGTTATAAATTACTGTAATAAGCCATAAATCCAGTGTCTCTATTCAGTCCATGATTTTTAATGCCTAGCAAAGTTATAAATGTAAGCTCCCAGGCTTGTCTTTTGAAAGCTTTGTGCAGGTTTCTTTGAGGATGAGGACTGAGAGCTCAAATATAGAGGGATCATTTTGTGAAAAGTGTTCACCTACAGTGATGTAGTATTTTTGTCTTTTATCATTTTCCTGTGTGAGTTCATGCAAGAGTGTAGTGATCGTCTGGTTTCACTCACATAGTTGTCATTGGGGAATTTAGTGCAGTGGATGAAGTACATTACATGTTGTGATAGGCATATGTAGGACCCACAGATCTTGAAAGGTGTGTTGTGGGGGGGTATTCATCATTGTAGCAGTGGAGAGATGTCTGCCAGTTTGGATCGGTTATTCTGGCAGGATCTAGTGTCGCTTTGAGTTGGTGTGTCCTGGTCTGTGAGGAGCTTGCTTCTGATTATGAGTTTGGAGAGGTCGGGGGGTGTTGAAGGCCAGAAGAGGGGGTTGAGGAAAGATTTCTTCTAGGATGGGGTCCCCATCAAGTATGGGCTGTAGTTGTTTGATGATACCATGTATAGGTTCCAGTGTGGGGTGGTAGGTGACAACTAAGGGTATGCGGTCGGAAAAGATTTTATTTCCGTTTTGAAGCAGGTTCTCTCACAGGGTAGCCCGTTCCATGATGCGATCTACTTCTCTGGTGGAGTGTCCTTGTTTGACGAAGGCGGTTTTGAGTGTGTTATGGTGTATATCCTGGACTTTCTCCTCAGAGCATATTCTATGGTACCGGACTGCCTGGTTGTAGATAACAGATTTCTTGGTATATTTGGGTTGGTTACTGGATTTATGAAAATAGGTGTGGCGATCTGTGGATTTTTTGAATATAGTTTTGTGCAGGGTCCCATTGCTGAACCTGATCATGGTGTCCAGGAAATTGATGCTGGTGTGGGACTGTTCCAGAGAGAGTTTCATGAATTGTTGGTGGTTGTTGAAGTTGTGGTGGAAATCTATGAGAGAGTATAAGTCATTTGTCCAGAGGATGAAAATATCATTGATGTATCTCAGGTGTATCGTTGGTTTCATGGTGTGTTTGTTTGTAGAGTGCCAATAGGCAAATTCTCTTTTGCTACCAAACTGCTTACTTGGGGAGACCCATAAGGCTCTGTTTTTTCTCACCCCATTCTATTTAACATTTACATGAAACCACTGGCAGAAACTCTATGATGTCAAAGTTTCAAATGTCTGTGGGCTTAGATTTTAAAAGTAAACATGCTAGTTTGCCAGTTGAGAATTTGCTGGTTTCAGACTGATTATTTTGAGTCTTTTTTCTTAACTCATGTCCCCAAAACAAACGGTCATCTCTTCTTAACAAAATAGTTAAAAGAGGGAACATTCATGGGAACATTTTTTGTTCCCAATATCCATATACTGCTAAGGATGATTTCTACTTGGCATATGAGATGGGCAAATGGAATAATTTTCTACTCTTAACTGACAAACGATTAATACACCTACAATATCTGAGGACCTTTGAACAACTCCTCTGATATGTATTGAGAGTTGACCTATTGCATGAACAACTAAATAAAGTGTACTAGCTGCTTTGCAAGGCATCATGGACCTGCAACCTTATCACTGGTCTGAAGCATTAGATGCACAAGTTGTCTTCCATAAACTAATCTGCACAGGGCCCACTTCTGCCATCCTTAATCACATTGAATAGTACCTTACTTCATGAGAAGTCCCATCTCAAAGGAAGATACTACTTGATGCGAGTCAGAGTGTCAGAAATAACTGGGCTCACAGTGAGCCCACCTCTCTCTGTCTGCCACCCCCATCGCAAAATCCTAGATCCAATATTGGTTTAGTTACCTAAAAAACACAAGTGTTTCCGTGGAAAAAATCCTTTTCATTTTGGGAGGACAATATTTGTAATTAGAATACAGTTTTTTCCCCCCATTAGTTTAGAGAGAAAGGTTTTTTTTTTTTTTAAATGTACTAATAGTTCTATAATTTCCCTCATTCCTGTCCCCACCGCTCTGCATATCTCAGCATATTATATCTGGCTCATGGGCAGGGATTGGAAAGGAGCCAGACAGTAAGTGCCACAATAGTGGCAGTCTAAGAAAATCTATTCCAAATAGGCTCTCCCGCATGAAAATATATTACACAGCTGTCCCAGAACTAGGCCAGCAGAGAAATATTCTTTGCAGCATAATATTAACACCACATTAGTTGTGCATCTATCTCAGGGAAGAAAAGAATCAATCTTGTAAGAATACATTTAACACATGATTGGTAATTTGTAATGCACATAATTGTGAGCAAACTGAAAGGCAAATTTTCCAGTGCAAACATTGACTGTGTGGCCTTTTTATTAGACAAGCAAAACTACATTTTAAGGTCCCAATCCTGCAAAGACCTATATTCATGCTTAACTTTGTGCACAATATGTAGCCCCACTGACTTCAATGGGTCTACTCACAGTGCACACAGTCAAGTATGTGTGAGAGCTACTGAGAATGCATAAAGATATGCATATGTATTAGTCTTTGCTGGATCTGGGCCTAATTTTGCAATGTTATTCAAAAACAAACTGATAAAGCACAATGGACGGGATATTGCAGACAGAGCCTCCAATGTCAAAAATAAACAAATAAATAAATAAAGCTTTTAAAACAGTTTGAGCAAATCAGTATTAATTGACAAATAATAAAAACAGCCCATTTAATTAGATAAGGCCTTGATTTCAGCAAAAGTAATGGATGGAGTTCTAGCTGGGGTGGTTTAGCCCCAAATCCTGTAAAGATTTAAACACATACTTACCTTTAAGTATGAGAATTTCCCCACTAAAGCCAGTGAGACTGTTCTCATGCTTAAAGTTAAGCATGTACTTAAATCTTTGCAGAACTGGGGGCTAACTTTGCAAATACAGTTACATTTTTGTTGCATTTTTTCACAAGATTTCTATTAGAAATATTCTTTTAAAAATACTGTAGAATTTTACATTTTATCCCACAACCAATTTTTTAACATTGGAACATTTTAACATGTGAAATATTTTTTTAAAATAGATTTTGGCCTCAATCCTGCTTCCACTGAAGTCAGTGGGAGTTTTAGTGCTCAGGTTTTAATGAAATGCTGAAGTACATTGACATTTTTTCTTTTAAACTGCAAAACAAGTTAATTCTGCCACCAATTCTCCATCTTATGCTTATACAAATATTCCTTAGTCACATGATTAGTCTCAGTGATGTCAATTGGACGGCTATGTGAGTGTTCACAGATTTCAGCCCTTACTTTGCTATAATAGTGTTTTAAACAGTTTTCATTCTCCAGTCTATTTTAGCATTTCAATCAGAATCTGAAATTTTGTATAATTTCTCAACAGCTATGTCTAAAAAATATAACTTTCCTTTTGAGACAAAGCACTACTGAACTCAATACCCTCACAGGTACTTTTATAAGTATCACATCATAAGGAAAAACATTACAATAACATTAAAAACAATTTTAAACATTTATAGCTAAAAGGAAACTAAACACAAAAATATATCCAGAAACTATATTTAAATTTATTTTTAATCAAAAACTATTTGCAGCTTTGAGTGTTCATAATGTTGCACAAATATCCAAGAACCAATAAAACTACAATTAAATTAATAAAACATTTTTATAAGAAAATAAATTTCCTTTTAAGAACATTACAACAGGGCCACTCCTTCAGCCCTTGTCTTGTGAGTGGTCCCATTGACTTCAGTGAAAAGAGAGTGCACAGCACCTCCCAGGAGATGCACTTTATCTCCAGTGCTCAGACCCACAGAAACCAGGGTTTCAAGATTGAATCCATAGTTTCTTGTGACGTACCAAGTTAGTTTTTTATGCTTCTTAAATCTGCTCCAAGCTCTATAAGCCCGTCCAATAAACACTTTCCAAAAATGAGCTGTGACAGAAGTTTTGCTCAGAAAATGAAACTAGTTCTGGCTTTTTGAAAAATTCACATGATGTCAAAAACCAAACCAAAACAAAAAACCAAATGCCATCTGCCCATGCATTTGCGCACTTTTTTTGCCTGAAAGCAAAACAATCAAAATGTCTTTGTGCTGCTGAAATAAAACCTATTTTAAGGGGTGACAAGGGCTAAAATTCAAAGGGTAAATTCTGCTTGTTGCAACTGTAAACTGAATCTTTCGCTAGTAATCAGTCATTATGGCCAAATATCAGACCCTGGAGACTCAGTATGGTTCTGACAACCCAAAAGTTGTTTTTCAAAACACTAGCATCAACGGGACTACTTGGAATATGTAAGGACTACACAAGTGAGTAAGAGTTTCAAGATCAAACTTATTCTCTCCCATGGAAACAACCTTGGGAAGGGATGAAATTACACCAAAAATTTTGCAAATTTCAGTTCACAGAGCTCCATCATTACCAGTGGGACAGGAGCTGCAGTTCCAGAGGGCATGATCCTCCAAATACACAGTTGTTCCAATATTTGTAGGGAAATCCCACTTACCTCAGGACATTTACAAAGGAAGAGGAAGCCCTGAAGAGCACAGGCTCTTCCTTGTTCCTACCAGGACCTTCTCTCTCCTCCCTAGTAGCACAGATTCTTCTAACCTCTGCTTTCCTTACACATTTAATAGATAATTTTCGACTAGTATAAGTGCACCTCTCATTCCTTCCACTCCTAAATGAGGAGGGGATAATTTGGACATACTACTTGTCAATCAATCCCTTCTGTGCTAAAAGGCTGCCTCACAGCCAGCTAAGCCATACTGTGATTTGCCACAGCACACCCTGCATAAGGACTAATTGATTCTAAAGGCTCATTTAGCATTACTCATCAACAGCAAGGTAAACGGCTGAACTGGGATCCCATTTTTTTATTCAGTGCTCTGAACTGAGTGGACCCACACTTGTTCTTTGGCACAATTTAACTTTTTATGCTCGTTAATTTTGGCTCTACTACACCAATCTTTTTCCTCTACCAAGATTGTAACACTAAGGCTTTTAAAGAGACCAACAAAGACATCCTGGTTACCTGAAATAAGAAGTCTTTCAGTTTAGTGACAGACAGTTTGAAATGCAAACATTACTGTACTAACACATGGGTTTTTCATATCAGTGTTCTCCAATATATTAGTCTTCAAGAATTTCTGACCCTGTTGCGTGGCACGAATTTTGAATGCATCCATAAACAATTTCTATAAAAAGAAAGAAAAAAAGTACCTCTTCATGTTCCAGTCACCTTGCAAATCAAAAGCATATTGTGGTGTTTTCTTGAAATCAGTCTAATGAAGGAGATTAAAATCAGCCTTGCTAAATCTCACCCTCCCAAGTTACTTATGAGACAGTAATAACACTATTTTTTTCATTAATGTGGTAAAATTGGGAGTAACTTTTGTGCTTGGACTCTCATTTTCAGGATATTTTACAAGACTGGATTAAATGGACAGAGGTCATTTAATAAATACACTCTGTTCTCTTCCCAAAAATACAACAGGCAGCTGTGTGAAAGAAGATTATAGGAAGATGTGTCCAGTGAATATTTTGCCAAACACAGAACCGTGTAAGTGTTTGACAAATTCCATAGTCAGTTCTGATGGGGCCACTTTTTTTCTTATTAATTAAAAGCAACACTTTTAAATTAGCTCTGCAAATAACCCTACTTTGACAGATACCCCATGTCCTTCACATAAACAACAGGTTTTATCTCAGGAATTGAAACCTGCTGTGGTCTAAGTTCTGGCATCTGTTATATTCTGGATCAGTTTCAATAAGTCCCTGCTAGTCCAGAGGGACAAGTGACAATGTTAAAGTTGGTGACTGCATAATAAGAGGGGACCTGTTAGTCAAGTTGCTTAATACACTAGTGAAAAGTGCTCAGATTGTATGGTGATGAGCTTGGTATAAAAACCTATAGAGAATAGAATAGAACAGAATAGAATAGAGAAGGTCGGTCAAGCACTTCTATTTAACATTTCATATAATACAGGAGTAAAGGGCCTTCCAATGAAAATGAAAGGCAACAAATTTAAAATTTAAAAGTGATAGAACTAACTTTGTCACTGAGCTGTTGTAGTTTCTCTAAAAGAAAAACATCTCGTTAAGAAAGCAGCAAACTGTGCATCAGTCTTTCACAATTTAGTAGGACAAATAAATAAGATAGAGGTACAAATTTTAACTTTAACTTGAGCTATTTGTTAATTTTTGGTTTAAAAAAAATCTCAAGTGAGAACTTAAAAATAAATCTGTCCTCTGCACTTGGAAAGTCTGCATTACAGCTCCATAGGGGTAGCCTTGGGTCAGGGAGCAGACAGAAAAAAAGTGATTCTGGTACTTTAAGGATTTTAAAACAATGAAGTTGATTTAGGTGAATAGACCTTTCCCTTAATATAAAGTTATAACCATTGACTTACACAATCCCACTGTAAACAAACCACTGATATCTCTTATCATAGCTATGCACGCACTGCTTTGTTTAGAACAGAGCGAACAGAATTTGGCCCTGCATCAAATGTCACTTAAAGATCATTTAATTTATAATACACTGTGAGATTAAGATAAATGCCTTGCTGCTAAACAAGGTTACACCTTGTTTAATTACAAGATGTAGTAAGTTTACTGTTTGCTATTCTCCTTTCTAAGCTTTAACTTCAGAGTTACCTTACACACCAAGTGGAGGAAAGGACAAGCTGAATTTACATACATACTTAAACTGGAATTTCAACTTTGAACCTTTATATCCATCCAAAGATTTGAATTACAGCTCCTAGTTTTTGTGGTTTCACATTATTTTCTATGCCTAACACCTATATCCCTTACTATAAAGTTACCCACCCAAATCTGACGGAAATCTGAAGTCTTCAAAAGCCTGAACTATGAAGAAATACACTTAAGGATTTTGATTACTATAACATGATAGCAAGCTATATTGTTAGGATTGTTCACTTGTTCTTACCACAAAACCTGATGCTCCTGTTCTGGTAGGGTGGACTATATTATCTCCACAGGTACCTGCTGTAGAGCTCAATGTAGTTATACCAGCACACTCTGACCTGTCTGTCCTGGCATTACTCTATTTAAGGGAGTGAGCAGTATGCACTCCATATTAACATGGTCCACTATCTTCTTTTATTTATTTACAAAAGGCGTTTTTTGGAGGAGAATTACAAAAGAACCCCATGAAGAACAATGAGACCAGAAACACAAAACAGAGTTCAAATATTAGGAAATTCAGAAAGCAGCAGGAGCAGGCACAGCTGAATATGCTAAGTTTTAAACTGCTCACTACTGTCATTTAACTTATTATTTTTTTTTAAATTGCCTTGACAATATCGCCAACACAAAAAACAAAGGGCCAAATTCAGCTTCAAGGTGACTCCATTAACCATAGTGGTTTTACAGCAAAGCAAGCTAGCCCCTAGTTTAAAAACCTAACTGTGCAGGCGAGATACCAACTCTGCATTGTGCTAAATAGCAGGTCTGAATCTTTTTCAAAGGCTGAATTCAGACTCTGCTGGAAGCAGATGCACCGCCTTGTTAGTCAATACATAAAAGTAGCCTTGTCACTGGTTCTGGATCCACTCTGTCTGGCAGTTAGATGCTACTCTAGTAAAGATGACTGGAGCGGGGATGGGGAGAGAAACAGAAAAAAGGTTAAAAAAGCAGAAAGGGGGAGGAATGTCATTACAGGGGGAGCCAATAGCTATTCCTGTATTTAGGATGCCTAACACTTTCCATTATAAAAAGATTCCTGCAACTTTTTTTCAAGAAGTTCTAACACTTTCATTGTTTGCAGCAGGTCTTTGAAATTTGGCAGGGAAAAAACTATGGGGCTAAAGATGTACCTATCACTTGCCCCAAGGACAAGTGTCTAGATTTGTCCGGTTTTGGGCGAGTTAAAAACTTTCAAAAATAACTATTTCCCTTCTCTCACATGCATTCCTCAGGTAAACGCTGACAGCCTGCCAAAATAATGGAACATGAACATTCTAATGAGCCAAGCTCACACTGCCACCCGAACAGCAGCAGCAGACACTGCCTTGGGAACCCTAGAAACCCAGAGCGCAGCCTCTGCAGCAGCAGTTGAGTGGGGAGAGCAGGGCTGGGTTCTTCCTCCATACCTTCCTCAGCACTTTCCACCCAGCCAGGATCTGACACATGGTCTCAGTGGCCCATTTCTCATCTCTGGAAGCGCAACATGGGGGCAGGATCCATGAAAAGAACCCATTAGACTCAACACACACACACACACACACACACACACACACACATATTAAGAAATGAGATAGAAAAAGAGTTAGAAGAACATTATTTAGGTTGGCAAGTCAAGCACTCAGAAATTATGGTTGCCTGGGTGAGCTTAATTAAGCTCTCTGGAGCATATGCATCATGACAGTGTAACTACATAATCACACTCTGTTTTTTTCCACAGAACTCCTGCCTCATTCAGTGGTCAGAATGGATGCACAATGGGACAGAATTAAGTTGCTCATGCAGTCTTAAATGTAGCATTTCCTAAATTCCAACTGCTTGCCTCTGCAACCTTAATGTTCTGGGGTGATTTTTTTTTATTATTATTATTATTTTAAATGTAATTTATGTTTAAAATGATTGAGGTTTATATACTTGCTCTTTGGTATTTTAGGTTTATGGACAAGGTCTTTTTTGACCTTCATAATATCATATCTGGGAATACAGTTGAGAGATGAGCAATCTGAATAGATCAACTATTATCAGAGCAGTTATGATTTTCAGTTTTCTTTTAATTATTTGCAGCAGTTGTATCAAGTTGTTATTCAAGGTTCTTTTTTATGTAAAAAAAAACAGAGGCTGGTAAATGAAGCCTATGTACTTCAATAGAAAGAGGTAGGGCCTGATCCTGCTAACTGCCCTCTACTCCTGTTGATTTCAGTGCTGAGTGAGGGAAGTTCAGCATGCCAATAGATTGATCCATCTTTGAAAATAATACATAGGGCCATGATTAAACAAACTATTATTCCAAGTCTATATCCGTTTGGCAGCATGTTTGTAGTTAGTTGATTAACTTTTTTATGACAACATTCAGGTAAGCAATCAAATCAAAACTACTAGAGATATCAGGAAAAATGTGATATAATGGTTAACCAAACTATTAGTATGGGATTTTGCTAGGCAGAGTGACACGATGGGTGAGGTAATATCTTTTATTGGACCAATATCCTGGGACCAACATGGCTACAACTACACTGCATAGAGCAGATTTCTGTCAATCTATCATTTGTTTCCTCAATCATAATTCAGTTTGAAATACAGGAATATTTTACTCCTTTTGTGAGGTGTGAAATTGTCCTGGTCATTTTCAGCATATGGTCTGAGCATTAATCCGCAATTTACACTACATATGCCCCACCTTTTCATTTTCAGAAGGTATAGCAAAGGTGCACTCTGTGCCTCTTGAAGCCCTGGAATGAATGTAATCCTTTCTATTAACTTGTAAAAGTTGCTATTTCAATATGAAAGAAGAATACATATGCTTTATCTCAATTAAAACAATTGCTTTTAAAAGTACAAGCTAAGCCTGTTGCATTGCTAAGATTATTACATTTGTTTCCATGTTGTATTTTTATCTCTCTGATTTTACTACACTATAATAATATATTGTAAATAACCATTACAGCATTGGTACCCTGAACAGTTTGGATTCTACTCAGAAGGGGGCCAGACTGTACAACTCTTGCTTACATTAAGAACCACAAATTTCAATGGGGACTATTTATGGAATAAGATACCAACTTAGCATGAGTCACGTTACAAAATCTGGCCCTATTTAGGGATATTCTCCTATATCTGGCTTTAGGATTGAATTTTGCTCTCTGGAGTAGGAACAATAATTTAAAAGAGAATAATTTAATTCAATGGAATTAACCTCAATTGGACTACACTATCATAATTGAGAGAAGAATTAGCCCTTTGTATTTAAAAATCAGAATTGTGCACCAAGCACAGCTGAAGCCCCATCTTTGTGTCATATCCAACCCTTATTTCACAGGCAGAATTCCTAATGAAGTCAATGGAAATTTTGCCCAAAACTCAAGTGCAGACGAGGGGAAAATCTGTATTCAAAATGAGTCAAATCCTTCTACTGAAATGAATGACAGTTTTGCCGTTGACTTCAATGAAACCAGCATCTGACCCAATATCATCATTGTATGATGTTATTTTGTTCCTCAAAACAAAAAGCAAAACTGCAGAGGTCAGATGAGCAAGGAAAATTCTTATTGCAAACCACTAAGATGTTTCAGGTCAAGAAGAACAAACAAAAACAGACCCCTAACTTGGGATATATTTCAGATGTACAGACCATGAATAAAAGTATTTCCCTCCAGCTACACTCATCTTGATTTACTTGGGGGACTGGTGATTCTGTTAAGTCTAATTGGAGTGGGTCAATGTAGGAAAACTGAATGTACCTGTGGGCTTCCTGAGCCTTACCCATAATTCAGGTAGAAGCTCTAACGGCCTCATTCTGGGAGCTCCAAGAGAGAGTTCCCTTCCCATCTCCAGGACAGTAAACATACTGGTTGAGGACGCAAGTTAGATTCTGAGTCTGACTAGCTTAAACTCTGGGTATAGAAGATTGTTAAAAAAAAAAAAAATCATCCAATACAGGATTTGGATCTGCTGAAATAAGTAAATGAAACTTATTATTTTCCTCAAGGTAGATGGTTAAAAAGAAACTTGATCAAAAGGGATTCTTATTATGATGGAGTTTCTGTAGACAAATTTAAAGATATATGTTAATTTTTTGCATCTTTTTGGACAACTCTTTTTGGACAATTCTTGCAGTAAATACTTTGCCGTGAGGAATGTTATTTTGGATTTTATTTTATTTTTTAGTTTGGCTGTTTAAGATATTAATACAGGAGCAGCCCTGCAACCATGTTTGAAATTTTAAAAGCTTTCTTTCTGACTGCATCATTGTTACATATAGAACCTTTATCAGCCAATTCGAATGCTTCATGTTTCAAAGATGAATCTGAAAAATATCCCAGATCGTATATTTGCTGTTCCAATTCATAATTTAGAACAGATGCAAACTTTTTTTGCTGGGTCCCCTGTGAAAAAATTTCAGTCTATGAAAACCCCCACTTCCCCTCCCCATAAAAAAGTGATATCAAATTACTATACATACTCCTAGGAACATACTCATGGTATTGCCACCCTTACTTCTGTGCTGCTGCTGGCGACAGCACTGCCTATAGAGCTGGGCAGCTGGAGAATGGCAGCTGTTGTATCCACCCCTCCGGACCCCTTCTCCTCGGCAATATTTTTTGTGATTCGCAACCCCCTTACAATAGCCTTGCAATCCCCTTTTGGGTCAGGACTCCCAGTCTGAGAAACACTGGCTTAGAGGAGGAAAATGAGCAAGAGAGTAATGAAGAAGATTAAATAACTGTTTTCACAAAATAGTCCCTAAATAGCTCTGATGCTTACTGGAGGGATTCCATGGGGAAGGAGTACATTCTTAAACATCTTATGGAACTGCCCCAAAATAAGCATATCAGTGTTTTTCAAACTGTGGGTCGCAACCCAGTATTGGGTTGCGGCATGTAAGGCACTGGATTGCCTTGCTCTTGTCAACACTGCTGACCAGGAGGTTAAAAGTCCCGTTGGCGGTTCTGCCCAGCTAAGCCAGGCTAGTGCCTACCTTTTCTGACTCTGTGCTGTACCCCGGAAGTGGCTAGCAGCAAGTCCGGCTTCTAGGCAAGGTGGCCACAGGGCTCCGCACGTGCTGCCCCCACCCCGAGCACCGGCTCCGCACTCCCATTGGCCAGAAACCTGCCAATGGGAGCTGAGGAGGCAGTGCCTGCGGGTGAGAGTCACGCAAAGCTGCTTGTGCACCTCCGCCTAGGCGCAGGACCCGCTTCTGGCTGCTTCTGGCGCGCAGTGCATTCCGTGGTGCCAGAACAGGCAGGAAACCTGCCTCTGCACCCTGGCTGCGCTGCTGTCTGGGAGCCACCAGAGGTAAGTTCACATCCTAACCCATGCCCCAATCCCCTGCCCCAGCCCTGAGCACCCCAAACCTGCAACCCCTTCCTGCACCCCAAGCCCCTCATCCCTGGCCCCACCCCAGAACCCTGACCCCTTCCTGCACCCCAACCCCTGCCCCAGCCAAGAACTCCTCCCACACCCCAAGCCCCTCATCCCCAGCTCCGTTGGGTCACGGGCATCAACAATTTTCTTCAACTGGGTCCCCAGAAAAAAAGTTTGAAAACCACTGCTTTAGATTTAGGCACTAATGTCCTTAACTTCTTTTAGGCTCCTTTGAAAATCCCATCCTTAATCAATAGGATTTCTAATACCGCTTGACCCTTGGGGTATTACTGGGTACACTTCACTGAGAAGCCTATTGGTTACAAAATAACACACTTAATCCCTAGACCTGGTCAAAAACTAGGATTTCTGTCTGGGGAACATTTTTGCAAAAATGTCTCCCTCTTTTCATCAGAAAACTTCACAACTTCATTTTTCTAAACCACCTCTACTAATATCACACCTAATCACTAGTAGTCGCAGCAAGGTGCTTGCTGGCAGAATACCAACATGTTACTCCAGACATAGTTGCCTAGTTCAGAAGGCTGTAAGAAAAAAAATATGGGGGTGGGTGAGAAGAGAAACTTACTGATTTGAAAAGAAAACAAGAAGCAAAAGCAGGTCAGGCCATGTCTCTACAGTATGGTTACCACTCTTAGAACCAGAATAAAATGATTTTTTTGGGGGGGAGGGGGAGAACTATTCATGAAGTCAGATCATTTTTATAAGCACAAAAACTGTTAAAAAAGAGCACTATGATTGCGAAATAAACCACTCAAAGGTTAAGAAATCCCAAAATGTCCCCCTTCTGTGTATGCAATACAAATATAGTCTTTAATTACATGATTCATAGATTCCAAGGCCAGAAAGGACTATTGTGATATCTAGTATGATCTCCTTTATAACACAGGCTATAGCACTTCCCTAAGATAATTCCTAGAGTATTATTTTAGTAAAACATCCAATCTTGATTTAAAAATGGTCAGTGATAGAGATTCCATCACGACTTTTTGGTAAAGAGTTCCAGTGATTAATTACTCTCATTGTTAAAATGTACACCTTATTTCCAGTCTGAATTTGTCTAGCTTCAACTTCCAGACAATATCTAACTTTAGTAACATCTGTTTAACATCTTCCAGAGATACTAGTGGAATGGAAAGAGTGTTATCACTATATGATGAGAAAAAACAATGAGGAATCCTTGTGGCACTTTAGAGACTAACAAATTTATTTGGGCATAAGCTTTTGTGGGCTAGAGTCCACTTCATCAGATGCATGAAGTGAAAAATACAGAAGCAGGTATAAATACATGAAAGGACGGAGGTTGCTTTACCAAGTGTGAGGTCAGTCTACTGAGATAAATCAATTAACAGCATCTGATGAAGTGGGTTCTAGTCCACAAAAACTTATGCCCAAATAAATTTGTTAGTCTCTAAGGACTCCTTGTTGTTTTTGCTGATACAGTCTAACACGGCTACCACTCAAACCTATATGATGAGACTGTATCATCTGTTTTTCACACAAGTATAGAACAGAAATATTTGTTGAATACTTCCTCTTTTCTGCATTATTATTGATAATTCTACCATTTCCATGTAGTATAGGACCAATATTATCAGAGTTACAGCTGTCTTCACTTCACTTCCCCTCTAAACCAGGTTGATTTTTTTAAAACCAGCCTTTTTCCTCGATTTTAGGGTTGTGGCTTTTTGGGCATCTAGTAAGGTATTTTTAAATAATTCCCAATCATCATTCACATTTTTCTGATTAAATTCTTCCCCCTAACTGATTTGGCTTATAATTGTTTTCAACTTCATGAAATTGGCCCAATTAAAGCACCAAGTATATATAATTACTGCTCTGGACTTTATTTTACTTGCACATTATAAATGTGATCAAGTCACGATTACTTGTACCTAAGCTACCATTAACTTTTAGTGCTGTGATCAGTTCCTTTTTATCAATTAGAACAAGGTCTAATATAAAATTCCCAGTGTTGGTGCAACACTTTTTCAGATGGGAAATTGTCATAAGAACATAAGAATGGCCTTACTGGGTCAGACCAATGGTCCATCTAACCCAGTATCCTGTTTTCCAATAGTGGCCAGTGCCAGACACTTTAGAGTGAATGAACAGAAAAGGGAAGTGGTCCATCCCCAGTCATCCAGTCCCAGCTTCTGGCATTTAGAGGTTTAGGGTCACTCAGAGCATAGGGTTGCATCCCTGATAATCTTGGCTAATAGCCATGGATGAACCTATCCTCCATGAACTTATCTAATTATTTTTTTAACCCAGTTACATTTTTGGCCTTCACAACATCCCCTGGCAACGAGGTCAACAGGTGAACTGTGCATTGTATAAAGAAGTACTTCATTACTTTGTTTTAAAGCCACTTCCTATTGATTTCATTGTGTGTCCCCTGGGACTCGTGGTATGTGAAGGGGTAAAGAACACTACCCTATTCACTTTCTCCACACCATTCATGATTATCATATCCCTCTTAGTCATCTAATTGTTCTAAGCTGAACAATTCCAATCTTTTTAATATCTCCTCATATGGAAGTTATTCCATACCCCTAATTAGTTTTGTTGCCCTTCTCTGTACCTTTTCCAATTTTCAATTTTCCAATATACACCTCTACCCCGATATAATGCTGTCCTCGGGAGCCAAAAAAATCTTACTCCATTATACATTATAGCTGAAACTGCGTTATATCCAAATTCATGTTATATTGGGTCACGTTATATCGGGTAGAGGTGTGTGTATAAATATATATATATTTAAATATGGCAATCAGAACTGCATACAGTATTCAAGGTATGGTGTGCCATGGATTTATACAGTGGTATTATGACATTTTCTGTCTTATCTGTTGCTTTGCTAATGGTGCCTGATGTGTTGGGGGTTTGTTTATTCTGACTGCCGCTGCACATTAAGCAGATGTTTTCAGAGAACTTTCTATAATGACTCCAAGATCTCTTTCTTGAGTGGTAACAGCTAATTTAAACCCCATCACATTCTATGTATAAGTTGGGATAATGTTTTGCAGTGCACATTACTTTGCATTTATCAACATTGAATTCCATCTGCCATTTTGTTGCCCAGTCACCCAGTTTAGTGAGATCCCTTTTTAACTCTTTGCAGTCTGCTTTGGACTTACCTATTTTGAGCAATTCTCCCACTTGACTGTTTACCACATGTCTAGATCACTTATGAATATGTTGAACAACACAGGTCCCAGTACAGATCCTTGGGGGATTCTGCTATTTACCTCTCTCCATTGTGAAAACTGACCATTTATTCTTACCCTTTGTTTTCTATCTTTCAAACAGTTACTGATCCAGAAGAGGACCCTCCCTCTTATCCCATGATTGCATACTGTGCTTAAGAGCCATTGGTATGGGACCTTGTCAAAGGCTTTCTGAAAGTCCAACTCCACTATATCCACTGGATCACTCTTGTCCACATGCTTGTTGACTCCCTCCAAGATTTCTAATAGATTGGCAAGGAATGTTTTCCCTTTACAAAAGCCACATTGACTCTTCCTCAACATACCATGTTAACCTATGTGTCTGATAATTCTGTTATTTATTATAGTTTCAACCAGTTCACCTGCTACTTAAGTTAGGTTTATTGGCCTGTAATTGCCAGGATTGACTCTGGAGCCTTCTTTAAAAGTTGCCATCACATTAGCTATCCTCCAGTCAGAAGTTAATTTAAATGATAGGTTACAAACCACAGTTAGTAGTTCTGCAATTTCATGTTTGACTTGCTTCAGAACTCTTGGGTGAATACCACCTGGTCCTGGTGACGTATTACTGTTTAGTTTATCAATTCGTTCCAAAGCCTTCTCTATGGAAACCTCAATCTTGGGCAATTCCTCAGATTTTTCACCTAAAAGAATGGCTCAGGTGTGGGAAAATCCCTCCTATTCTCTGGAATGAAAACTGATGCAAATAATTCATGTAGCTTCTATGCAATGGCTTTGGGGGTTTTTTTGAGTGCTCCTTTAGCACCTCAATCGTTCAGTGACCCCATTGACTGTTTAGCAGGCTTCCTGCTTCTGATGTACTTAAAAAAAATTGCTGTTAGTTTTTTTGTCTTTTGCTAGTTGCTCTTCAAATTATTATTTTTTTGCCTGCCTAATTATATTTTTACACTTGCCTTGCCAGAGTTTATGCTCCTCTCTATTTTCCTCAGTATGATTTGACTTCCAATTTTTAAAGGATGTCTTTTTGTCTCTAACAACCTCTTTTACTCTGTGGTAGCTTTTTTTTGGTCCTCTTACTTTTTTTTTTTTTTTTTTTTTTTTAATTTGGGGGTATACATATTTTCCATGCAGCTTGCAGGCATTTCACTCATGACTATTCCTTTTAATTTCTGTTTAACTAGCTTCTTCATCTTTGCATAGTTCCCTTTTTGAAGTCAAATGTTACTGTGGGCTTCCCTTTGGTATCTTTTCCCCCCTACGAGGATGTGAAATTTAATTATTATTGTGCTATTACTGAGCGGTGCAGCTATATTCAGCTCTTGGACCAGATCCCGTGAGCCACTTAGGACTAAATCAAGAATTGCCTCTCTCCTTATGGATTCCAGGGCGAGCTGCTCCATGAATCAGCCATCAATAGTGTGTAGACATTTTCTCCTGAGGTGACATACCCAGTCAATATGGGGATTATTGAAAAATCAAAGTTATTACTGAGTTTTCTGTTTCTGTAGCCTCTCTAATCTTCCTGAAAATTTTACAAGCACCATCACCATCCTGGTCAGGCAGTCGGTAGTATATTCCCATTGCCACACTCTTATTATTCAAGCATGGAATTTCAATCTACGAAGATGTTATGGTACTGTTTGATTCATTAAGATTTTTACTATATTTGACTCTTTCTTTTACATATAGTGCCATTCCCCCTTCAGTGTCACCTACTGTCATTCCTATATATTTTGTACCCAGGTATTACAGTGTTCCATTGATTATCATCATTCCACCAAGTTTCTGTAATGTCTATTATATCAATATCCTCATTTAATACCAGGCACTCAATTTCACCCATCTTCGAATTTAGATGTCTAGCATTTGTATATATGCACTTATAAAATTTGTCAATATTTAGTTGTCTGCCTTCATGTGATGTAACTGAATGGGACTCTTTTTCACTTGACTGTTGCTCTTCATTTCCTACCTGTACTTTATCAGTGTCTCTCCTCTCTTCTCCTCTTTGAGGATATAGAGTATCCCCTTTAATAAATCCTCCCCTGAGGATATCTCTCTCCAAACAGTGTGCTTCTCCACAACTCTCTGCTTTCACCCAGCCCTTAGTTTAGAAATACCTCTCTGACCTTTTAAATTTTATATGCCAGCAATCTGGTTCCATTTTGGTTTAGGTTGGATCTCATCCTTCGTGTATACACTCCTCCTATCTCATTGCCTAATAAACCTAAATCCTTCCTCCTGCCACTATCGTCTCATCTACATTTTGGGACCCTGCAGTTCTGCCTAACTGGCCCTGTACATGGAACTGGAAATATTTCAGACAATGTTACCATGGAAGGGCTTGAACTTTAATCTCTTACCTCACTGACTAAATTTGACCTCCAGGACTTCTCTCCTGCCTTTCCTTATGTCACTGGTACCTACATGTACCATGACCACTGGCTCCTCCCCAGCACTGCACATAAGTCTATCTAGATGTCTTGAGAGATCTGCAACCTTTGCACCTGGTGGGCAATTCACCATGCAATTCTCCCAGTCATCACAAACCCAACTATCTAGATTTCTAATAAGCAAATCCCCATTACTATTACCAGTCTCTTGCTAATAAATGGGGTCCCCTCCCCTAGAGGGTTATCCTCAATGTGAAAGGATACCATGACATCCCTGGAGGGTCCCAACTATGGGATCATTTCCCTTCACTCCAGCTTGATGTTCTCCTTCCCAAGACTTTCATCCTCCTCAACAGCACACAGGCTATCAGACTGGGGGTAGTACTCTTCTACTGTGTTTCTGAAAGTCTCATCTGTGTACCTCTGTCTCCCTTAGCTCTTCCAGTTCAGCCACTCTGAGGGCCATGAGTTGTTTGTACCGAGGGCACACATATGCCACTTGCCCACAGGGAAGGTAATCATACGTGCTGCATTCAGTGCAATTAACTGGATAGCTTCAATTCTGCTGCTGGACTTCTGCCTGCATTTTTTTTTTTTTTAACTTTCGCAGAGGGCTCTCTTTTTTGTTTGCTTGTTCTTTGTTGTTTTGGGGTGGGGGGCACAGAAGGGGGGTTAGGGAGATAATTGTCCCAGGTTTAGAATATGTTTGTAGGTTTGTCATCTACAATGTTTAAAAATTTCAAGGATGTTTTAATACTGGCAGCATGAGACTTCCAGCTTCTGTCACTCAAATTGAAGTCCCCCATGATCTCACAGGTTTTTTTTCCTATACAGTATAGATAGATGAGTAAGGAGGTACTCATCATTAGTGTGATTTGGTGCTCTGTAGCAGACACCAACTAATTCCCCATCTTGTGCTTTATCTGTTAGGACATTAATGCATAAGTGCTCAAGACCACTTTCTTCTGAGTTATCAGTGACTCCAAATCAGGTAATGCCAATTTGGCATAGAGTACCACTCAATCCTTCCTAAATAGGTTATAGCCACTGATTTTAACATTCCAATGGTGTAATCATCCCACCAGGTTTCAGTAGTATCAACTAGATCAAAGTTATGCTCATAACGAGCAATTCTAATTCCTCAGTTGTTACCCAAGTTCCTAGCATTAGTGTATAGGCAATTCAGGAATTTCTTCTCTTCATTTCCTTTAGTTTCTTGATTAATTTTCAGAGTAGCAGCCGTATGCATCCGAAGAAGTGGGCTGTAGTCCACGAAAGCTTATGCTCTAATAAATTTGTTAGTCTCTAAGATGCCACAAGTACTCCTGTTCTTTTTGATTAATTTTGTTTTCAGTATCTTGATTTTGTCTTGGGTGCTCATATCGTCCCTCTTTTTACCCTCCCCTTTTGCTATTAGTTTAACCACCTCCTGACTACTCTAACTAGCCTATCCCCAAGGAGATTCATCTCTCTTCTTCTGAGGTGGAGACCATCCAAACTGTATGGTCCCCTTTCCCTGTAGAAGGTGGACTAATGTTCCACAAAACCAAAACCCTTCACCCTACACTAAACCTATCTTGCCAGTGATTCACTTCCAGAATCTTCTGCCTTCTCTCTTCCTTTGCTCAGGTGACAGGAAAGATCTCAGAGATCATGTACTATTTCCCCCCCCCAGAATCCCTGCCTCACTCAGTGCACAGGATGGATGGTGCTCAATTAATATACATTTAGTCAAAGAAAAAGTCACTGGAATTTTTTTTTTTTTTTTAAACCTGGACAAAACAATGTACTTTCCCTAGCCTCATTCTTGGAAACAGCTTAACTATTCTGGCTGAAATCTTCCAAAATAACTTAGCCTGAGGCTCCCACCCACATGCTTAAAGTCTGGCAAAGTAGAAGCAAGTGAAAACACAGTCTTATGATGGGAATTGTCAGGCAACCTTAATAATAGGTGGTGCTACCAGCCCTGCTTATAATATTATAGAATCATAGAAATGTAAGACTGGAAGGGATTTTGATAGATCATCTAGTCCCCTGCACTAAGGCAGGAATAAGTATTATCTAGACTATCCCTCACAGGTGTATGTCTAACCTGTTCTTAAAAAGCGCCAGTGATGGAGAATCCACAACCTCCCTAGATAATTTGTTCCAGTGCTTAACCACCCTGAAAGTTAGGAACCTAAATCTCCCTTGCTTAAATTTAAGCCCATTACTTCTTTTCCTGTCCTCAGTAGTTAAGGGGAACAATTAATCACCCTTGTCTTTATAACAACCTTTTATGTACTTGTAGACTGTTATGTCCCCACTCAGTCTTCTCTTCTCCAGACTAAACAAATCCAATTTTTAAAATCTTTCCTCCTAGGTCATGTTTTCTACACCTTTAATCATTTTTGTATAAATTTGTAAACATCTTTCCTGAAATGATATTCCCAGAACATGACACAATACTCCAGCTGAGGCCTTATCATTCCTGAGAGGAAGAATTACTTCTTGTGTCTTGCTTACAACACTCCAGTTAATACAACCCAGAATCGTGTTCACTTTTTTTGCAACAATATTACATTGACTCATACTCAGTTTCTGATCCATTATAATACCTGGATCCGTCTCTGCATATTCCTTCTTAGGCAGTCATTTTCCATTTTGTATCTGTGCAATTGATTATTCCTTCCTAAGTGTAGCACTTTCCATTTATTCTTATTGGATTTCATCCTATTTATTTCAGACCATTTCTCCAGTTTGTTAAGATCATTTTGAATTCTAATCCTGTCCTCCAAAGCACTTGCAACCCCACCCAGCTTGGTATCACCCACAAACTTTTCTACTTTTCTGTTATCCTGCCTACCGATGCACGCTACCACTGAACTTTGAACATTTATAGCTCTCCTTTTGTTAATATTATACTCTGAGAAAGTTTTAAAAGACAAAATATTGAACTACATGGGCTGTAGTGAACTACTCTTTCACTTTCGGCAACTATGACTTGGCATTACCCCAGGGATAAATTTGGCCCATCGTGTACTTGGGAGTAATACATTAACAGATAATATCCTGAAATGAACCCAAGGTCATACACACTGCCTCTTTCTATGTACTTTCAGTACTCTTGACTGTTATCGAAGTACTGGCTCAAGGTAAACAACGTCATCCTACCCAATAACATGCTCATGACACAGACAGTTAAGTGACATTATCTTCTGGTCAGATGTATAGATACAAACTTATCTAAAACACTGTATTTTAGATATAAACATTGTTTCCACTTAAACAGATATTTCAACAGTCAAAATCAGCCCCGTGATTAAAGTAAATATACCTTCACTCCAGTTTCTCAAAAACAATCACTGAGAGCTAGATTGTGAAATCACAACACTCATCCATTGCTGCTGTGCACTTGTCAGCATGGTCAAGCAAGGAGGGTAGTCTTCCAACCGCGACCCTTCTCTACACATTTGTCTGCTGTAGATGCAACAGTGGCTGGTCATACTTTTGAGTTAGCACAGAAGACAATTTAGGAATTGCCCCCCTACACTTCCAATGCATTGCAGAACAGTCACTCACATCAACTGCCTGGAGTGATTGTGGCATGGCTCCCTGACTGCCATTCCACAAGGACCATGCTATCAGTAGCAGGGGTGTCACTATGCCATCTGACACTGGCTGACAACATTACTGCTATCAGCAGTGCTGGATGCTGTGTGGCCTAGTAAGTACCTAGCAAGACATAGCAAACCAAAGATTGGGGCCAGGCCCACATTATGATGCACCCACGAAACCAGAAATCACTGGTGAGCAGCATATGCATGCCATGTTCCCTTTATGCCACAACATGCAACATTAGACCTTACAATTATAGCCTTCTAATTACCATCATGCCTTCTCTAACATCTGACTACCGGGGCTGCTATCTCAAGAACAACTGAAGGCGGAAACCTATACCTGAAATTAATGTGTTGATATAGATTTCTTATTGACAACAAAACAGTCTTAATAATGCCAGCAAACTTGAAGACTGTCTTCTGTTTGACTTTAGTGCTTGTGAAAGTTGCAGGATTGACACTAAAAACTTTTGCAGGGATAGTAATGTCACTTAAGGATGTGATTTTTAATGACATTTCCATACTGGCCAAACTGCTAGTATAGATACAGTTATACTGGTAAAAAGTTCTTTTGCTGGTATAGCTTATTTCATTTGGGGAATTCATATAAGCTATACCAGGAGAAACACTCTTGCCAGTATAAGGTGTGTCTCCACCAGGCGAGTTTGCAAGTATAGCTATGCCAGCAAATCTTTTCCAGTGTAGTCTAGGCCTTCTGCCTGCAGAGATCAAGTACAACACAGGAAACAGCAACTGCTTCTCCACCCCAATGTACTTCAACTCTGACCTGAGTCATCCCCTGTGGTAGAAAGGGTAGTTCAGTCTACGTGCCTGTTCAAACCCAATGTACTCTGCCAAGCATGCTAAAAAGGGTGCTCATCATCACCAAGTGTGTTGGGTTTTGTGCACCAGTGATGTGAACATTAGTCCACAGGGAAATGAAGCTAGGCCACCCAACTCAGGTCACCAAACAGCTACTACACAATACTTCTAGTAACCAAACACTTAGGTTTGACCTAAACTGGTGACACTGAGGTAAAAGACTAACTGTTTGGTTACCAGTCCCCTGAACCATCCAATCTCGCAGAACTCCATAAATAAATAAATAAATAAATGAACAAATAACCAACCAACCCCCTTAATTTTTATTTCATATTAGCCTCTGCTGTGGTCCATCTTCCAATAAAGTCTATAAAGCTGAGTTTCAGAATCATACACTGAAGGAGAGAATGTTTAAGAAAATGGAATCAACATGAAAACCACTCTTATTTTAACTCTGGGGACACAGAAAAATGTCTACCAGATCTTCATGTAAAAATACATATTTATGTGTGCATGTACACTTCCTTTAGGATGGCAAGAACCTATCCTTCAATAACTGACATTTAATAACACTAAATACAATCACTTAGCTAGGTAATGCTAGCACCCCTTTAAAACAGATAGGGTTAATAAGCTACAAAATGGGGAAACAAAACAACACTAAAGGTAATAGCAAGGATTTTGGGTGGGGCACATGGAAAAAAAATCAAACTGAACAGCTACATAGTTGACAGTTACCAAGTATAATTTCAACTTGAAGTACATCTTTACAAGAGTTATTCTTGACAAACTAACTGCTCTTCTAAAGAAATAGTTAAAAAGCAATATAATACTCCCCTATAATGTTCCAATACCCGTATTTGGATATATTTACTGGAGGAAGAGCTGTAACAATATTACTGTCTGTGGAATTATGCAGATGAAAATTTCTGCATTTCTTTATTTGAAAGAGCAAAAGTCCAACTCCTAGATAGCAAAACAGTCATATTTCACCATTATGAGGCAATAAGAGGACCACTCTATTTCACAACTGTGAAGTAATCATAGCTGTAAACTATGACTATTTTAACAGTGTGATAAAACTGTGACGGTTTGGATCACAGAAACCTCTTTGGGAGCTACCACCTGATGTGCAAAGACTACCTCTGCTCCTGTTTTCCCTGCAATCTCAGGACTCCAGCACCCTGTCTTGTTGAGCCAGACACTCCCGTCTGCTCCAACACAGACCCAGGGTCTGAATCACTTGCCCCAAAGCTGCAAGTTTACCTGAAAACAGCTCACATAAGTGTGCTTGTCTTTAGCACTCAGATGCCCAACTCCCAATGGGGTCTAAACCCAAATAAATCCGTTTTACCCTGCATAAAGCTTATGCAGGGCAAACTCATAAATTGTTTGCCCTCTATAACACTGATAGAGAGATATGCACAGTTGTTTGCTCCCCCAGGTATTAATACATACTCTGAGTAAATTACTAAATAAAAAGTGATTTTATTAAATACAGACAGTATTTAAGTGGTTCCAAGTAGTAACAGACGGAAGAAAGTAAGTCACCAAGCAAAAATGCGCAAATCTATGTCTAATCAAACTAAATACAGATAATCTCACCCTCAGAGATGCTTCAGTAAGCTTTTTCTCAGACTGAACACCTTCCAGGCCTGGGCACAATTCTTTCCCCTGGTACAGCTCTTGTTCCAGCTCAGGTGAGAGCTAGGGGATTCTTCATGATGGCTCCTCCCTCCCTCTGTTCTCTTCCACCCCTTTATATATCTTTTGCATAAGGCGGGAACCCTTTGTCCCTCTGGGTTTCCACCCCCCCCACTGGAAAAGCACCAGGTTAAAGATGGATTCCAGTTCAGGTGACATGATCACATGTCACTGCAAGACTTCATTGCCCACTTGCCAGCACACATATACAGTGAGACTAACAGGTAAACACAGCCATCTGCAGACAATGGTCCTTGTTAATGGGAGTCATCAAAATCCCAAACCATCATTAATGGCCCACACTTTACATAATTGCAATAGGCCCTCAGAGTTATATTTTATATTTCTAGTTTTAGATACAAGAGTGGTACATTTATACAAATCGGATGATCACACTCAGTAGATTATAAGCTTTGTAATGATACCTTACAAGAGACCTTTTGCATGAAGCATATCCCAGTTACGTTATATTCACTTATTACCATATTTTTCTAAAACTATCCCAGTTACATTATATTCACTTATTATCATGTTTTTATAAAACCATATAGGCTGCACAACGTCACAAAAACATCAGAAAATGTTTGAGCAATTTGGCTAACGGGACTGCAATATGCCAATATACTACAATCAGTTTACCCCGATGTCAAAATTCCACTGCAGTGAGCTATCAGTAGTTGTCTTGAAATAATACACATAGAAAGCTCTTTTCTTATTGTAATACAAGATTATCAAAAATGAAGATGCAAGAGATTTAGTAGTATGCATTATATAAGATTTTTATAAATTTTTAACTTTATGTGGTCCTTCAGTTAATAAAAATACCTTTAAGGCTATTAATACACACTGCAAGGTATTGAGTGATATCACTATCGATGTGAGCTCTGGTCTTACAGTTGGATGGCTATTCCAACATCAGAATACGTTGAAGTTGTATAGGCTAATTATATACGAGTTAACCATATAATGTCCTTTCATGTATCAGTGTAATTTAAACAAGGAAACAGAGCATCTTTAGATGTTAGTCAACTACTTTCAATAATTTATAAACATGGAGAGGTTTTTTTAAATCCAATCAGTAAATAAATAAATAAAGGGGAAAAAACGCAATATCTTCAATATAACTGAAAGAGAATAAATTACTGTTAATGAAGTCATTTAGTTTCATTGAGATGACATTTCAATCTCTGTGGATGAGAGTGACAGGCTCTCAGTATCCAAAGATCATTATAAACAGTCATGTGAATGAGGAGTCCATCTGAAGATCCTCCATATCTATATATTTATGTATTACCAAAAGCTCTCTCTCAATAAAATATTGTACTATATATCTTCTTTTGCATGTTATGAAAAGGCCACTTGATTATGAAAGATAACTTTTGTATTGAATTAAGGAAATGCCAATGAAACCTCAGGTGCATAGAGAACAAGTCTGAAGCTTGTGGGTGTTGTGAGGTATACTTAGTCATGAATGCTGCACTGTGCAAAAACTGACATAATAAACAAGGTTAGGTCTACAGTTACACATTATTCACTGCAATTATTTTCAAGTATATTTATTCTCAAAAGTATGAGTTCACTCATAAGGACACAGAAGTTTTATGTAAGTAAGATTAAATGTTAAGCTATTACTAAACACCACTGTTCTAAAAAACGAGTTTAGCACCACAAAGCTAATATTTATTGCTTTTAGAAAAGAACTCTGGAACTCAGTGATGTCTTTTCAAATTCAATAAAACAGAGCATGTGCTGAATGAGACATTTCTCTGCATAATTACTATTAGAATTCCAGTCCTCCTAAAGTATCATATACAGAATTAGAGAAAATAATTTTCATCTAACTAGCAAAAGTCAGATTGCTGTATGTAAAATATTTTGTTCTTAATTTGAATTAAAACAGATTATTAATAAGAATGACATAGTTCATACCCTGCTAACAGTCTAGAAGTCAAAGTGATGGTCTTCTAATTGCCTTATTGTTGCCTACACAGCTAAATGGCTAGAAAGTCAAAGTACAACCAAACTAGAATTTTATGGACACAAAAGCAACGTCTTGGTTTTCTTAAATATTTGGATTATATAACTCACTACCCAGTTATCATAAACAGAGTAACATAACCAAATAATTTGTTTCACTGACCAAAATGTAGTTAATACTCACTGCATTTCAAAAGATTTAAAATTCATAACTACTAAAGATCATGTATACATTCCTTTTTCTGACATTCTCAAAACTGTCAATATTCATGGTAACGTCTATTCTTCTACATGAGTATGCCTTCACAGAGCCCCACAGGATATAGTCTGTTGGAGAAAAGTTAATGCATCATTTTTGCCAATAAGGATCTTCTTTTTATAGAAGAGCAGGAAGAAATCAGGATTTCATTAATACCCAAAAAGCAGACAAATCTGAATTCACACTCCTGGAAAAGTAGAGAAAGAGATCAAGTGAGGAGTAAAAGAAGGGGGAAAGGTTTCAGCTACCACACTAAATGGCACCTTGTTAGGATATGTAATTTTCTGAGAGCTCCCACCTCAACCGAAGGAGCCCCGGTCCGCCTGCCCCAGCCACAAAAGACCCCCCGCCCTGAGCGTCGGCCGAGCGGCCGACTTCCCCCCGCCCTGAAGTCACCCTCCCCACCCAAGCTGCCGCCCCCCCAAGCGCTGGCCCAAGACAACAGCACCCCGCCCCTGAAGGTCCACCCCAGCCAAGCTGGGCTGGCTCCAGTGCCGGGCCAACCCGCCGGCCCCCCGAATGTTGGGCCAGCCCCAGGCCAAGCCGCCAGCCTCCCATATCCCTGAAGGCCCCCCTGTCTAAGCCACTACCCCCCCCCCGCCCAGCCATCATCCCTCACCTTCCCCCAGCACCAGGCTGGCCCCACAGCGCCTGGCCAAGCCACCTCACTCCCCCGTCAGATGCTCCCGCTTGCCTCTGCCTTGCCACATCCCTCCTCACTTCCCCTCCCCAGAGGAGGAGGAGGGACGCAACGAGCAGAGGGGACTTCTGGAGGGGGGTGGTGCTGGAGTAGAAGACTTACCGGCAGGCAACTGCAGGCAGTGGGGGCTTTGGGGAAGGGACAGGGCCATCGCGGCCCAGGTGTCCAGTGGCGGGTCAGTGGCAGCTGCGCCAGGGAAGGCTTAGCCTTCCTTGGCCTATTATACCCGCCACCCTTGTTGTTATGTTAGGTTTCTTTAATGGCCATCTCAACACTGTGAAACAAACAATTGTATATACATTGCATAAACTAACCAGATTTTATGACCTCTAAAATTACGTGACTCCCATGTGGACCCCTCTCCAAAGATTTATTTCCACTCAAAGGAGTTCCCTTGTGACTATCTGCTTGCAAATAGCAAAGCAATGGATTACCTCACATGGAAGAGTTTTAAAACAGAGCATCACCAGTTTTATTACAATATGAACAGAAAGCTAATATTACTATATAGTTGCACTTGATGTGCATGGGTTTGATTTAATCAAGGTCTGAATGCACTTGCATCACATTTAAGATATGGTGAATCCATTTATAAAATGACAAATAATGAGAAGATACCTGGAAATCATCCAGTGAAATTAATAGGAGTTTAGTTTAAAGACTTGTACAATTCTGATTCAAACCAGGAAAAATATGGAAATTCAGTTTGTAATCAACCCTCAAATTCCAAGAAATAATGGAAAACAGTTGGCAATTGAAAGGTTGTTTTCACTTATGCATAAGTATTGGCACTTTACAGTTTTACTGTGAATTTCATCCATTATTTATTTAGTTCACAGTTTTGTTTTGTTTTTTAAAATATGGTTTTATTACCATGTTGAAAGTTGCCACATATGTCAGTGAATGCTTCACCAACTTACCTTGTCAATATGGCTGAATCCTATTCTGACAAGGCTACCTCAAGTTTGAGACAGCACTTCAGTCTCCTTGATAATTCAATCCTTGGCCTTTCCTCAGAGGTTGCCAACAAAGCTGTCAATTAGTGCTAGTTATGGTTGTGGGTCTTGTAACCTGGACAGTTATCCACTGTAGACTGAGATTATCAGCACATTTCATGTAGTCAAAACACACTGACTTATTTATTTGTATGTTGCCATTTATGCTCTTGGCATTCTACAGATGACTGAATGGCAAGGTCCCTGCTCCTAGAACATAGATCTGAAGGCCTGATCCCGCATTAGTGATTCATAGATTCCAAGGCCAGAAGGGACCATTGTGATCAACCAGTTTGACAACTTGTATAGCACAGGCCACAGAATTTTCCCAAACTAATTCATGGAGCAGATCTTTTACAAAAACATATAATCTTGATTTTAAAACGGTCAGTGATGGAGAATCCACCACAATCCTTGGTAAATTGTCCCACTGATTTATTACCCTCAACATCAAAAATGTACACCTTGTTTCCCATCTGCATTTGTCTAGCTTTAATTCCAACCACTGGATTGTGTTATATCGGACTGAAATATTTGTTCCCCCTGTAGATACTTATAGACTGTGATCAAGTCAACCCTTAACCTGAGGTCCTGGAGTCTACTACTATAAGGCATATTTTCTAATCCTTTAATCATTCTCATGGCTCTTCTCCACTTCATCAACATCCTTCCTGAATTGTGGACACCAGAAATGGACACAATATTCTCGCAGCAGTCACACCAATTCCAACTACATTCCTTATCAATGAACTTGGAACTACTGAGAGCACCTATTTGACAGTGTACATCTAGGTTTTGTATGTGAATGTCTTGGGATTATTTAATCAATCATTCTAAAGTCCCTCTGCTCAACCGCTGTTGCATTCTCAATGTGTGTTAAGAATAACTGACTAGATTATAGATAGCTATATACTACTCTAACGTCTTTCCATATCTATCTATATCTCTATAGATATAGATACACACATATATTATTTCCATATATAAAATATACAGAATTGCCTTGCTTTTAGGTTCTTTCCAACCAAGTCCCTCTTCCTTCCATCTACTACTATGACCTGGCAAAGAGAAATGCAACTCCCAAGTGATTTTAGTAGGAGCTGTGGCTGACAACACTTCTCAGAATCAGGTTCATAATCATTTAAAGAGCCCATAGAGTAAAAGCAGGGAACATTCTTTTTTTTTCCTTTCTACTTTTAAACTGCTGCCTTGATCCTCACTTTTCCTTACTGTTGTGTCCAATGCTAGCACACAAATTATTACAATTTATTGCATGCACAGGGCCAGATCCTTGGCTAGTATAAATCAGTGTAGCTTTATTGACTCCAATGCTAACAATCCCAAGAATTGTCAGACTGCCTTACCCTTTTCTAATAAGGCTGTAGTCATCATTGATGTTACAATGGAAGTCAATGAGATACAAAGGTTTTCTTCGATGATCAATTTTAAGAAATATCATTTCTTTCACATCCTTACCCTCTTGGCTGTATTGTAACCAGGGTATCCAATATTAATGAAGAACTGCATTTGGACAATCATTTCACAGAACCGGCCTCTGCCCAAGTGTACTGTACTGTAGCATAATTTATTGGTTTATAGCTTGTCTACATTTGTTTTTCCTTTCTACAGTTCTGGAAGAATGTAGAAAGGGAGAAGTTGTGTGTCGGAGACCTTGTAAAAGCGCTGAAGATTTGCACAGAGGCAATATGATAACCGATTAATATAATCCCAGACTCCTGGGTTCTAATCCCATTTCTGCTATTGACTCACTGTGTAATATCGGTGAAGTCATTTAACTTTGTTCCGTTTTCCCTAGTCTGTAAAATGTGAATAATACTTGATTACCTACCATACAATTGTTGGGAAGACTGGTTAATTTTCATATGGAGCTCTGAAGGTTAAATGTGCTTGTATTATTATCCCTCCAGTTTTTCCATACATTCTCACAGC
The DNA here is from genome assembly GCF_013100865.1 of Trachemys scripta elegans. Lineage (NCBI taxonomy): Eukaryota > Metazoa > Chordata > Testudines > Emydidae > Trachemys > Trachemys scripta. Next base: position 91,561,224 of record NC_048304.1, on the reverse strand, counting down.
TTCAAAGTCTGATGATGAGCTACTATTTTTCAAGCTAAGCAGGACTGAAAGTGATAACTTAAGTTGCATCTCATATGACATTTTTAAAGCACCTCAACTCTTCAAGAGTAAAGTATGCTACCCCCAAAGTACTCCCTTCTGGCCTGGGGAATAACAGCCATGATGCAGGTCATCTTGATTCCTCTACTCCTTCTGCAGAATATAAAGGTCTTCTGAGAATTAATTAGTGAATGTATTATAAAAGATAGTTGTGCTTTGAGATGGGCTGGGAAACTTCAGGGGTTTGACTAAATGAGAAATGTATATAATGAGCTAGGTGGAATTTGTCCAAAACAACAGAGAATAATTAAGCAAGGTTAAGGTATATTTTATGGAATCACTCTTAATTAAAGTGGTATAGTTTTAAAACCCAATATAGAGGAAACTGTGCTAATCATCAACCACTAACATTGGCCACTTTTCCTAGTGGCCAATAAACTGGCACTCCCAACAGGGATTTTCTTCCTATTAATTGCAGATCAAATTGTTACAATAGCTAGAAAAATAGCTGTTCTTTTATTTGCATTAACAAATTCCACTGTAGCTTTAATTTCTTCATGAACGGATCCTCGAATACTCCCACCTATCAAGAGAGGCTACCTTTTTAATTACACTGGTAAATATCCAAGGCATACAAGAGAATAAAGCTTTGTAATTGGTTTATCCTCTAGCCATCTCCTACATGCAAAAAAAAGTGCAGGTCAAATGCTAAAATTAAAAGTAGAAAGTTTGCAACACTGGTCTAACAGAGACATGATTCAATTTTAAAAGAAAATCATGTGAGGATAAAATGAAAATAAAACACAAAATCAGATTGTGTGTTTCTATTGACTTTAACGATCACAAAATCTGTGGCCTAAATCGTAACAAGTGTCTTTGGCTAGAGGAGACAAAGCACACCTTCAGTTCTGCCATGGCACACTGGTCTTCAGCACAGGCACTGGAACTATAGGGGCTGGGGATGCTGCAGCACCCTCCGGCTTGAAATGGTTTCTATCATATACAGGGTTTACAGTTTGGTGAAATGGCTCTCAGGACTAGGGTGACCAGACAGCAAGTGTGAAAAATTGGGACAGGGGGTGGGGGGTAATAGGAGCCTATGTAAGAAAAAGACCAAAAAATCAGGACTTTCCCTATAAAATGGGAACATCTGGTCATCCTACTCAGGACCCCCACTATACAAATTGTTCCAGCATCCCTGCCCCCACCGCCAACCCCCTGGCTCAGGTGTCCAACGGGGCAGATAGCTGGGCAGTAAGTTGACTAGAGCCAGTTTGCCGGACGGCTGCCTGCCGGACTCAAGTTAGGAGCCAATCCCACGTTAACCACAGAGACGGGGCAGAGGGGAATCCCACAGCTCTTAACCCCCTAACTCCTCCTAGCTGCTCCCTTCCAACGCTTCAGTGTAGACACGCGTCTGCCCCCTCCTCTCCTCTGCGAGCGGCAGGAATTTCACAATCCCCACGGGCTTAACAAACCCCCTCACAGCAAGGTCCCGGCCCAACCAGACGGTCCCCCTGATGCCCGGTGACCCAGGGCCAGGCATCCCTCTGGGCGGCGGGCAGGTCTGCTCGGGGAGGGTCCCCGCAGCCAGTCCCGCTTTCTGGGGGTCGGGCTCCCAGGGCGCAGCCGGGAACGCCAAGCCGGGTGCCTGGCAGCGGCGCAGGGAGGGCGGGACCCAGCGCGGCGCCGGGGAAGGCTGCGAGCGACCGGGCGGCAGCAAAGTCTCCGCGTCCCCCGGAGGCGCAGAGCGCACTGGCTCCCAGAGCCGGGAGAGGGCGGGCGCTAAGCGAGCGTCCTACCGTCGTCTGCTTCTTGCTCCCGGACATGTTGCTGGCGCTGCTCGCTGGCGGCGGGGGACGAGGCAGGCGGCGCTCCAAGGACTGGAGACTTGCTGGGGGCAAGGCGGTATAAAGACTTGGGAGACACGTAGCACTTCCCGGGACCGGCCCCTCAAGTCTCACCCCTCCTCCGTCTCCACCTCCCGCCCGCTCCCCTCCGCCCCCCGGCAGCAGCCGACGAGCGGGGCTCCGAGCAGGGGGGCTCTGTCCCGGCTCCCCCGCCCACCCCACGGGGCAGGAGGGAGGCGAGCGGCCCCAGCCGCGCGACAGCTAAAGGAACAAGCTCCCCACCTCCCCACCCCCGGAGGCGCAGGGCTGGGGGCTGCTCCCAGCGGCGGCGCCCGGCCAGCCGAGAGTTGTTCCAGGGCTTATTGAAACACTGCGAAAAGTCCCTGACAGGCAAAGGGAGCAGGAGTGGGCCCCGGGTCCCAGAGGCAAATCGACCCAGCTCACGCTGGAAACCAACCAGCCCGGGCTACCCAACGGTGCGCTTGGTAGCGCACTTCGCACTTCACCCCCAACCCCATTAAGGGCCCGATCCTGCGACCCTCTTTACTCACTCCAATCAGAGTTGCAGAATCACTCCTTTGCCTCCCCCACTCCTGCCTGAAGTGGACAAATGAGTAAGACACAGGACCCCACATTCAGTGGCCAGCTAGGCATAGCGCCCAGCTTCTCTGTTCCCAGGCCCTGCTCTAGCTCCTAAACCTCATTCATCTCTGCCTCCCCTAAAAGTTGGCAGGTTTGTAAAAGCACTGGAAAAATGAGCTTTTACCTGTAATCTAGGGCTTGCTCTCTTTCTGCACATGTACAGCCAGGTGCTTCTTTGGAGAAACCAGGGAAGGAGGCCTCTTCACAAAGATTCCTTGCACTTCCTTTTTGCCCTGCCATTTGCCTATGTTGGAGAAGAAAAGTTACATATCCACAATAGTGTTTTCAATTAAGCCTCAGGAATGAAAGACACTGGAAAAGGTATTACAGGCTCAAGCCACCTCCTGCAAGTAGAAATCTGTGTAAAGTATGGTAATATGGACTGTCAGAATTGTCTTTTACAGGGAAATTACTACAGCTTTGAAAAAGAATGATACTACAGAGAGCAGCAGTCCCCTTGCCTGGCTCCCTGCCCACCTGTCCAAAACCACAGAGCCCCAACTGCACAGAGATCCTGTCTAGAGGTTTCCATGGTATTTGGCATGTTTGTGTCCTGTGTTGGCTGAAACCATTCCCTCTAACAAAGTGTTAGACCAAAGGAGCAAGTTTTCGGCTTCTTTCATTCTCCCACTCTCCACACTTCACCTGGGAGCGGGAAAAAATGGAGATTCACTCATTGATCATACACCAAATGAACTGATAATATACGGCTGTGACATGCCCTCAAAATTGAAATCAGACAGCAGTATGCAATGGCTACCAACAGAGAACATTGACCTGATTAGTACAAAGGAATATGGATGACCAGTTCATGTCTGATGAGTTTGAACTTTTCCACAATGCACAGTTAGCCTGTGCAACTCTCTTCCATTAGAAAACATTGAGACCAAGAGTTTAGCTGGATTCAAAAATGGATTGGATGTTAGAATGGATGAGGAGAACATTTAAAGTTAGGAAATGTGGACTATTAATCTTTACACTTTATGATAAAAGCCAACCTCTAACTGGTTAGAAAGAAATTTTCCCAAATGGCAGGTAATTCAGTAAATGCCTGGTCAGGATATCTTCTGCTGAAGTGTCTGTTACTGGCCACCGTCAGAGACGAGACACTGGACTAAACTGGCCACTGCCTGATCCAGTATAGCAATTTCTAAATTATGTTTGTATTGTTACTATTTCCACCTATTTTCTGACCCAATCACAACCTTTCTCAAAGTCATAATTTAATTTGGCCCATTGTTGGCTGAGCAAACCAAGGACCTATATTCAACTTGATGACATTTCTCTGGCTGGTTGGATGTAATGTGGTAGCTTTTGAATGCCACATCTATTCAATTTCAACATTTCAGGGAATGTTCTAGGTGTCAGTGAGTAGAATCCTATTGATTCTGGTGAAATTCAGAAAATTGGAAGAGGAAAGTGCAGAGCTCCTAGCATCGAGTTAGTAGACCCAGCAGCTTCAACCAGGTCTCTAACTGTCTGTAGCTCAAAGGAACAGTTGATGACAATCATTAAATAACTTTACCACCACCCCCTTTCAGCTCTGCACATCCTCCCAATAGAGTTTAAAGGGTGAATGACTTTTCTCCCAAGCAGAAAGGGAAGAAATAAGAATGATGGGGAAAGGGGAGTAGAAAGAATGGGGAGCCACACAGCCCTTGGAAATGAGGGAGAATAGAAGACCCTGACATAGGGGGAAGTGGGCACATAGTGCACAGCCCCTGGCAGGGGTAGAATGTGAGGGTATGGGAGGGAAGCAGAAAGGGATAGATAGGGGCTCTGTGTCCCACCCAGTATGATGGGGAAAGAAGGGGTTAACCTGGAACGGGGAGAGAATAGGGTGACCAGCTGTCCCGATTTTATAGGGACAGTCCCGATTTTGGGGTCTTTTTCTTATATAGGCTCCTATTACCCCCCACCCCCTCTCCCGATTTTTCACAATTGCTGTCTGGTCACCCTAGGAGAGGAGGAAACGGGGGAGAGAATGGGTGGGGGCTTGCAGGGAGGCTCTGAAACAGAAGAAGATGGGAGGATAGCACATAGGGAGCTGATGAGGAAAAAGGAGAAATGAAAGGAGTCCTGCTGTGTGTAATGTGCTCAGCTCATAGAAGCAACAAAGTGTACAACCCTTTAGTATGTATTACTGACGATGGGCTAAATTCACCCCAGATAGAATTCCAGTGAAGTCCATGCTGTTACATTCAGGATGAATTTGACCATAAGTTTTTCAGGAATCAGCACCCACTAATATATCATTCATTTTCCTTTGATTAATTTTTGTATTAATTATCTGATTGTAAATTCTGTTCTTGAAGTAAAAACATAATATAAAAAACTCTATGGGAAAAAGTGTCATGATGTAATGATGATTTTAAAGAATTCCTTCTTCTCAACAGTTGTTGGCCCGAGGGAAGTTTGAGTTTGAGCCTCCTCTTCCTGTGTTAGAAGTTGGCAGAAGGCCACTGTCAGTGATTTCACAATATATTTGGCCGCACTCAACAAAATTCTGAGCTTTACAAAGATTTCCCTCAGAAGCATCACAGCTTGGAAAAGAGACGACTACGAGGGGATTATGATAGAGGTCTATGAAATCATGAATGTCATGGAGAAAGTGAGTAGGGAAGTGTTGTAGGAGCTGGAGGGCGTCTAAGGGCTTGATAAATGGGAATATCTGTAGGGGACAGCTTATTGCTGAGTGAGGGAGCCTGAGGCCAGTAGGGGTCCTCCACTATCTTCTGTCCCTGCCACCATTTGTGGTGCTGCTCTTTTGCAGCTCAAATCTAACAAATGAAGTAATGAGAAAGAGGCCACTGGAGTGCAGCTCAGTAGGCTGTGAGACTGCAATTTCAAGCCATTCCTGCCTCACAGCCAAATGCATGACATTCAGTATGGACAGTGGATGGATGGGCATGCATGGCTCTTGTGCCAGGCGTGAGACACGTGACAATTCCGATTTTATCATGTAACCATTTGGAATGATGCTGTAGTGATTCTAGGTCACTGAAAAGAGTGTTAAACTGTTGCTTGAGTTATTAGCTATAGGCCTAATCTTGAAAACATGGGATTTCTACTGATGCCTGCGGGATTCTGCTAACAGGACTAAGTGCCCTAAGAAATGGCTTGATTGTACATATAGAAATTATAGATGTTGATAGCCATTGGGTTCACACCTGTGTAATGCTTGTTTTACAGAGTCACTCATACCTTAACAGAAGAATGTGGGCATTGCTGTTATAAAAATATCTTCTATTGCTCTTTCCTCAGATGGCTTACTAATGACATCTATATGAAATACTGACAGCTTATTTGTTCCTCAACATATACCTACTCTATATTACCTAGAGGTCCCCTCAGAGATGCAGCTGGAGGGAAGAGATTGCTTATGAAGTCAACATTGTTTGCATTCATTGCATCATTCTGCACTTCAGTTGACTCAAGTATACTTCACCTAGGATCATTTGAATTCCTCCTTAAATTACTCCTTCAATGGTAATAGGCCAGGAATTAGACTAACCACTAGCAACCTACCTGAGAGTTTGTGTGAGGACATAAGTGTTATCTTTCTTAAACAAGTATTGTCCTCCATTTCTCTAAACGCTACACAGAAAGTGGCAAGAAGTTATTTGTCATTTATAATAATTTAGACTTTTTTTTGATTTTATAGCAAAAAAAGTGTCTGAAAAATACATTGTTAGAGAGATAGCATCAAGATTTAAATGTTGTAAAATCACCTTTTTTGCTTAATAATTGTACAATTGATACACTAGGATTAATAATTCCTAACAAAAAAGAAACAAGTTACATATATTAGAGACCTTATTCAGCAATACTAAATCTATGTCATACAGAATTTTGCAGACTCTATAGCAAGCCTTGACATAGCCACATAGCAGCACAGGTAGTGGAACAGGGATTAGAATAGTGACACTGCATGGGTGGATCAAAAATCCCGATAAGGGGATTCATGCAACCACTGTTTGTTTAAAGAGTAGTTATATAAGATTTGGGAGATGCCTTAAGGTGAGTTTCAGACAAATATAGTGAATTAAAAGAATGTTGGGTACAATGTAGATTTCTCTCACAGTAATTGTTTAAAATTATTCTCAGCACCTCTTTTACAAGTAGTAAGCAAAGAAACAGGGGGTAGCCGTGTTAGTCTGTATCTACAAAAACAACAAAGAGTCTGGTGGCACCTTAAAGACTAACAGATTTGTTTGGGCATAAGCTTTCGTGAGTAAAAACCTCACTTCTTCGGATGCATCCGAAGAAGTGAGGTTTTTACTCACGAAAGCTTATGCCCAAATAAATCTGTTAGTCTTTAAGGTGCCACCAGACTCTTTGTTGTTTTTGTAGATACAGACTAACACGGCTACCCCCTG